>NW_010407445.1:65358-66064 GCF_000710305.1 Buceros rhinoceros silvestris | reverse complement strand
GGAAGGTTACCAGCCCCTAGGATCACCTGGAAATACGCTCCACTTTCAATAAAGAAAACAACAAAAAAAAAAAATCCCCCCCCCCCCCCCCCCCCCCAGTTCTTCATTTCAAAATCACAGTGCGTATCTTTAAAAAAGATTTTTCTGTGTGGACTGATCTAAAGGAAATACAGGACGGAGCTACTTTTTCATGAAATAGACAGATACACTGATAATTACTTTCAAGTAAAGATATAAAGGTTCTACAGAGTCATGGATTCTAATTATATTCTTATCTGTTTACTTAAATTTTATTTGATTCATCTATGACAAAGCATTTAGACAAAATTAATGGTTGAGAAAGCAGGTGCAGCAAAGGCTTCATTAGTTAATTGACTGAACACCGCCATAACATTTAGTGGAAGATTCATCCTTGTCAAAGGGTTCGACATAACACTTCTGACTGCAAAACACCTGTCTAAACAAAGAGGACATCTACAAGGGAATTAAGAAGAGAAGACCAGGCATCAAGGTCAACCAAGATTTTATACACTATTTGAGCTTGTGAGCCAAATCATTTTAACCATTTCACATCTACCTTTACATTACGTTAAAATATAACTTAAAGCTGGTAATACTGGACACAGGTATAAATTGGGAGAGGAGTGGCTGAAGAGCAGCCCTGCAGAAAGGGATCTGGGGGGGCTGGTCCATGGCAGGGTGGCTG
>NW_010407445.1:61560-65251 GCF_000710305.1 Buceros rhinoceros silvestris | reverse complement strand
GGAATCAGCAGCATGTGCCCTGGCAGCCAAGAGAGCAAACCACACCCTGGGGTGCATCAAACACAGCAGAACCAGCCGGTCAAAAGAGGTGATTATCCTGCTGTATCCAATGTTGGTGTGGCTTCACCTTGAGTCCTGTGTGCAGTTCTGGGCCCCACAATTTAAAAAGACTATTAAGATACTTGAATGTGTCCAGAGCTCAACAAAGCTGGTGAAAAGGCTGGTGAAAGGCTCCTGTGAGGAGCGGCTGAGGACTCTGGATTTGTCTAGTTTGGAGAAAGGAAGGCTGAGGGTCAACATCATTGATCTCTGCAGCTTCCTGAGGAGGGGAAGTGGAGAAGGAGGTGCCGATCTCTTCTCCCTGGGATCCAGTGGTGGGATGCATGGGAATAAAGGGCTGGAGGCATGTCCTATGAGGAGTGGCCAAGGACTCTGGGTTTGCCTAGTTTGGAAAAAAGGAGGCTTCCTGACAAGAGGATGTGCAGACGGAGGTGCTGATCTCTTCTCCCTGGTATCCAGTGATGGGATGCATGGGAATGGTTCAAAGCTGTGCCTGGGAGGTTTAGGCTGGACATTAGGAAGCATTTCTTTACCCAGAGGGTGGTCAAACACTGGGACAGCCTTCCTAGAGAGGTGGTCAATGCCCCAAGCCTGTCAGTGGTTAGGAGGCATTTGGACAACGCACTTAATAACACGTTTTAACTTCCAGTGAGCCCTGAAGTGGTCAGGCAGGTGGAAGAGATGATCATTGTAGGTCCCTTCCAGCTGAACTATTCTATTCTATATTAAATATCAAGAAGAAAGGTTGAAAAATTATCTTTTGTTATTTTTAATATTTCAGAGAACAGAAAGTTAACTTCTTTGTATCTCTGCAAGTCAATATTGTCTTATTTTAAGACAAGAATGGTTCATATCTTAAAGATGACAGCTGGTATTTCAGAAAGTGCATTCCTTATTTAGCATCTCTCCACATCACACCATTTCCTTCTTTTCACCCAGAAAATAGGTTTAGTTTACGGTTTCAGTATGGTTCTCTGCTAATGTCTATAACACAGAGTGGGACGGTACCTTTCTGGGTGGCAATGATAGAAAAATCAAGTTATTCCTAATTACAGATGGCTCCACCGATTTATTGTGTCAGTGACGGCTTTCAAAGGTTCCCCAAAATCATCGAGAAGTATTATTGCTTTTTGACATATAATTATGCATCAAGGACTTGCTCATTAATTGAAAGCTTATTGACAAGAGGGTAAGTCTATAGGCCTAAAAAGCTTTGTAATGGGATACGCAGCATTTCACTGTTAAGCCATTCAGCCACATCTGGTCTAGCTTAGCAGTGACCTAAAATCATTACCGTATGAAGGCTCCTTCCTAAGTTATGCAAAATGAACCTATTTAGTCCAGTTTTTAAACTGAGGAAATATCCACATCACAAAAGACCCATTAAAATATCCTGCAGAGTCTCCAAGGATTTAAAAAATGAGCTTTCTTAGCCAAAGTTAAATTTATTATTATGTTCTTAAATTGCCGCTGATTCATTTTCTGCATGCTGTAACCATACCAGATAATGCCATTAGATATATTTTGTTGCATATTGTACATTAAACTTCGTAGACTTATTCCCGAAACGACTAGAAATAGTGCATCATAGCCATTAGATGGTCACAGAGGAGTTTGTAATGTTCGTGTTGTTTTGACAGGACCTGAACAGAGCAGGGATCTGTGGAGTCTTCAAGCAGCAGTTAACTTCTGGCCTGCTTGTATCAGCTGTTACCTCATTCTCCCTCAGCTTGTTACTGCCCGCAGCGAGCCCATCCAGCCTGTAGCAACCCAATCTCTCCCCTCTTTTGCCTGAGGTAGCCCTTACCATGCTTTTTCTTCCTGCTCTGTGCCCTCTCTGTAACACTTTCTCCAGACTCTCACCAGCTGAGCTATTTCCAGCTGCCTCCTGTATCTCCCTCCTCATACTCTTTGTGCATGAGCATCCTAAAGGGATGCTATTGACTCTTCTTTACCATTCCCCATGTACTTCTAGCAGCAAGAATCACTTCTTACAAAAAAAAAAAAAAAAAAAGAATCTGCCATATTCCTGGAAGGTTCCTTTGCAGGCCTGCTCTCAGACTCACACAGTAATAAAGTATGTGTTTTGGGTGTGGAGGAGGAACTCAGGACTTAGTCTGCATCCATGCATGACTTCACATGCTAAATCTCTCTTTCTGACACCATTAACAATAGCAGTAACCATAGAAAAAAATATAACACTAATACCAAAATAGATCACAGTACTGTGCTTGGCTTATTTTGTTTTAGGACCTACAAAAACAACTGGCACCTACAGTACCTACTGTGGCTTTCTCCAAAATGGGGTTGAATCACATTAGCAGATGGAGTTGTGGACCTTGACCCTAATGTTCTTACTGCCTGTCTAATTTGCCACTATTATCTCTGCTTTGTCATGAAATATAATTTCATTTCCTAGGGCTATCATAAATAAATCCTGTAAATTCATGTCTTCAGTTTGCCATCATGCTTTAGTTCAAAGAAATCACAAAGTGAAACTTTGTTTCCTGTACCACAGAAATACTTTATTCTCAGATTCAGTACTGGGAATTTTTCATATTTCAAATATGAGCAAAACAGAATCAACAAGAGAAAACATCAAGCAGCCTCCACATAAAAATCAATGAATTTTTTAATCTTCCTTTCAGGCCATGGATCTCTTACTTGGCCTTTTAGAAAATAAAACCACACATCTCTAAAACTCTTACTGCATTCCTGAAAATTTTTGGCTTCTTTAATCTTTTAAAGTATATTTCAAAAATTACAGCCAGGACTAAGCACTTCAAATTTGGTAAGTTTTTTTGTCACCTCTCAAGAAGGCAAAATATTCTTATTACCTTCATTATCACCTTTTTCACCTCTCAAGAAGGCAAAATATTCTTATTACCTTCTCAAACAATGAATTTAAAACCCACCTGCATAATATTACTGGTGCTCAGATCTTAATCAGCTTTCTAGCACACATAAAATACTTTAGCACTCCACAATCTATAATGGCATCCTGAACTTCACAGACAACACCAATAATATTTTCATTATTTGGCAGGAAACTGAGGAGCAAGTTTATTCCTAAATCTTTACACTCACACAGCTCTTTTTCAAACCTTTGAATCTCAAATGAGGCACACACATTTCAAATGGTTTCACGGCTTCCAAGAATTCTGCTTGGCTTCATGCAGTTTACCACATGATGCTTTCCTTGGGGAAATCACAGCACCAGGAAAAAAATAAAACAAACCAAAAGCCGCGCAACGTGGGAAGATACCGGGCCTGAAGCTCATTAGTGACTGCAGTAAGGCTTGGATAAGACCCACAGATTTATATCACCATTAGAGGTGAAACATGAGAAGTCAGCAGGAGTAGAGTTAGACCTGCACCAAGAACTAAACACCTCCCGAGGCAAGTTTCAGTGGCACGGCTGTGATAGGTGCAGCAGAGAAATGATTGTGAAAGGGAGAAAGTGCTAAGGTAGCTTCAACACTAACCTTGTGCTGACATTTCTGGGCAGCTCCAGGACATAATCTATAAGCATGCAATATCATCGCAGGTACCAAACCCCACTCGCCGCTGCTGCGCTGCAGACCCTGCTGCTCTAGCCTCTGCACTGCTCTCAGGGGAGCGCTGACAAGCT
>NW_010407445.1:57264-61468 GCF_000710305.1 Buceros rhinoceros silvestris | reverse complement strand
TCCTCCTTCCCACTGCAGCAGGAATTATCTCACTGCAAAGCCTGGGGGCCATTAAAGTCCCATTAGGCCTTTTTAGATCCCTCACTTATTTAAAAGCAAAAAACCTCAGTCTCAGAAGCTCATGTTTATTTGTATGTGGTTTTTAATCAAAATTTCCCTGCTGTATTTCCTAGATGTGTTTCTCGGAGTCAAAGTTGACATCCCTGGCGCACACGCTTGGTGAGCTAGTCAGGCACTTAGATATGCTTAGATATGCCCCGTTCCCACCCCCTTACATCTACTCCTCTAATCTTTTAGGTTAAAGAGCAATGGCTCTCCTCCCCTTAAAGATGGATATTATTTATATTGCATTACCACCTAAAAACTGTCATAGAGTATGATTGATAACAAGCATTATTGGAGTTTCCTTCTACTCTCGGTACCACACAGGTGTCACTAGATTCATAGATTTTATATCAGATGTTGGAAATCTGACCTACATCTTCATCCTTACCAACTTTGCAAAGGGTCACGGAGCAAAATGTTGTGTGTTACTGAAGTACTGCCTGTTTCATCCCGTTTGAATCTAACTTTGATTCCGTGATGTCTTAGAAGAGGTTGTTGAAGCGCTGCAAACTATAGTAAATGATGCCTGATGGCATAACCAGCTCTGAAGTTTTTTTATTACAATGTAACTATTCATGAAGGTTTACTTTGCAAAAATAATCATATTGCAATAGCATGCTCCTGAGTATTTTACTATTCTGTGTGACAATCTTTTAGGATTACTTGAAACAAATTTCAGAAGGAAATTTGAACCATTTCCAATATACACATTATATATTCTATATAATTATTCATTCTCCATTCTTCACTGAACACGAGCAATTGCATTTCCATTTTAGCAAATAATATGAACCTATTTATGAAGTTAGATTTTAAAAATACGTAATTAAAATTTAAATGTTTGTTTGCCATTTGTCTGATCATAGAACTACATAGATCAACAGAAAACACCTATTTGGCCCTTTAATGAGTACATTTTGTCATGAAATTTAAGTTATAAAGATGTCTGCTTTTGGTTTTAAGAAAAAAATTAGCTGACTTTGGTTGACAGCACAGCTAGCAGTCACGAAGCATCAATACGATGAGGAGGGCTTAAACAGAGTCTTATGGCACAGCTCATATTTTCCTCACTTTCAGAAAAAGGCTTTGAATGGCTGGAATAAAGCACTGCGCACCCTGGCCCAGGAGATAACCACCTCCAAGTATTCAGTGCATCCAGCATTTTTTTCCTCATAAAAGGATTGAATCTACCAAAACGCTTCTTTCCTTGGCTCGCTGCCAGGAGAAGAGAAATGCTGGACTTGGTTCCACCAGGCTGTCAGGATATGTTATTTTGCTGATCGAGGATCTTCAAGTACCCCACACTAATCAGCCCAAGACAGGCTAATTATAATCTCTGAAGCCTTCTCCAGTCTAAGAAAATATTGTCAAAAAAAAGTAAATATGAGCCCTGCCAAACTGCCGTTTTTCCTAGCTATCAAATTTCACTTTCAGAACATATAATTTTCAGGTCAGATGTAGAGGGAGCAAATACCATTTCACAGACTGAAAGTTTGTTGAGGTTTTCTACAACCTCTACCTCCCCTGGGGTTCTCCCGCACCAATGAAAGCACCAAACAAATCAAATAATATTTCTCAGAACCTTATTTTATCTTCATACATTTGATTAAGTGATTACTGTCCAGAGCCTGAATTCATTAAGGATTGGTTAAAACCATGAAGTACTAGTCAGATTATAAGAGTAATACAAAAAAACCCCACTCATACTCCATCAACAATCAACACCCAGTAAGAACACAGCAAAACACACAATTCAATTTATAAGCTGTTCAAGAAAATATGCTGTTGGGATTCAAATACGTCCAACACCAATTTCAGGTGCTGAGTTTAGCATACTTGCTTGTTTTATGTACATATTATATACAGCCTCAGCATTTTTTTTAACAACTCAAAGGATGAATATGGGTCTCAAAGCTACATGCCAGTGTGTAGGTGTAAGGAAGACTAAACTGAGGTGGATTCTAAATTATATTTGGAGTCAGAAAATAAAACAGGTTAATTGTGGGGGCTTCTTGTATTCTTGATCACTATAAGCGGCCTTTCTTGTCATGCTCCTCTTTCCTGAGCTCTTGGCACATGAATTGGAAATACATAATTGGAACTATATCCTTAGCTCGCTTGACACAGCTATTCCGGTTTCTATAAATAAATATTTATTAGACTGGAAAGAGGGATATCTCCAGAACCCAAGGGTCTGCCTGATTCAGAACAGATGTTAGTCCTGCATATCTTACATCTCATTTTAATGTATGTCCGTCAGTCATGAGCTGGTTTTGGTTGTTTGCTCTCTGAACAAGACCCAGGCAAAAAAATGTTTCATGAATATCAGCAGTAGGTGATTTAATCAATCAACAGTGACTGAAAAAACAGCATTTTGTAGAATAATTCTCATCAAGCTCTAATTACGGAAAGAAACCCTTGAAGATCACGCAAAAGCCTGGTGGGTGCCCCTTCTTGCCCAAAGCAAACGACTTCTGTCACAGCAGAAGGGCATATTGCCTCCAGCTTTACAGACCAGGTGCCGCTGCCTCTCTGGCTGCATGGAAATCACTTGGACTCAGCCAGTAGAAACAACTGCCTGGTCTTCTCAAACTTAATTGTGGAATAAGCTTTAGTTTTCCATTAAGCAGGCTCAACAGTTTTGGTATACACTAGTTATAAATGTAAGCTTTGGTCTGCCAAAACCACTGTTTTCCATATATTTGGTAAGTCTTCTACTGTGCAATCCTTTATCACAGGACAAAAATCCCAAAAGCTAGTTCCCTTTCTTTAGATTTCTACATTTTTTTTCCAGCACCGACATCTGTCTTTTATTCAGCAATGTTCCCTTGCACCATTATCTCTGGCATCTGCCTCTGTCTTGCCTCTGTGTGCATGTAAAGCGAAATGGGTAGTAGTGTCACCTAGCACGTTCACAGAGCGCTTCACAAAGGGGAGCGGTATCGTTACGTCCGTTCCACGGGTGATGAACAAGAGTCACAGGTTCAGAGATGATGTGCAAGAGGCACATTTATTATTGGAGCCAGAAGCAGATTCCAGGTCTCCTGCATGCAAGTACCACAGGCTGCTGCTGCTCAAGGCTAATTTTCTTGTAGCTTGTCGCTTCTCCAGCTCTTATTCTATGTTCGTATTTATGGTGCATTAAAATCCAAACCCAGGAAGTCCTCATACTAGTTTTGGTATGTTTTCCTGACAAGCACAGGAGGAGAACACCTAAGGCAAATACCTCAAAGAAATATCAATCTAGTACTAGTGTCCTACATAACTCACCATTCAGGCTCTCAACATGCTGACAAACATTTCCCCGTATTGCCCAATGGGAAGAGGGAACAACAGAGATCTGAGGGGGATTTATCCCCTCTTGACAAAAGATACTTTGCAAGTTACAACAAAGAGAAGGAATCACGCAGGTGGGACCACCAAATGGAACTGAAGTTCCAATTCAAAATGATATAATGAAGCTGAACAAAAGGAATAATTAAGAAGTTTTCTGCATAATTCACAGAAATACAAAATCAAGGTCCTCCATTGCATTGCAACGGGTGCCAAGCACTTGGAGGCTTAAAATTGTTTTATTCTGAAAGAGCACTTGTCATTGTTACTGATACACTGTCAGTTCCTCCATCACGCACAGAGCAGATTTGGACTCCACCTTCTCCAGAGACAGGAAAACCAAAAATCCCCTTATTATTTTCCAAGGTCTCTGTCCGTAATGTTATCAGAAATTAAACGGGGGTGTTATTGTTAACGGCCTAGTAAAATACGAGAATGAAGTTTTGAGAAGGAACAAGACTAGATGACACATTAAATCTATAAAATATACCCTGCATATTTTAATACCTGACCCTTAAAATGGCAACTCACGGATCTGCTGTGTCACTGCCTTAGCAACACAGACTAGATGTGCTAAAATCTGATAGCAGCCTTTTCTAGCTGCAGCCATAGCATTTGGGTGGGGTTTTTAGCGGCAATCAAAATCTGATTTATTATTCTGACAAAATCTGGTGTGTTTTAGGAGACTAGCAGTGCAGCTGGAAGTACAGGAAGGATACACACTTACCAGTACAGAAGTGCTTTGGCCAGGGAATTAGCCTCCTCA
>NW_010407445.1:30793-57184 GCF_000710305.1 Buceros rhinoceros silvestris | reverse complement strand
CCCTCCCAAGAAGGAAAAGCTGCTTCTAAACATGATCTAACACACCTGGAAATTGTAAGCAGCCTGGAGCAGCTACATGCAACAGCTCTGAAAAATGTTCTTATTGGAACACATTCTCACTAAACCCTCGTTGCTTTGTCAATAGCACTCAGCTCTCAAGTGCAGTTTTTCATGACAAAAGCTAAGAGTTGAGAAAAGTCTCCCATTAGTTTTGCCATTGCTAGTATTTTATTTGAGTTTCTTTAAGGCTTGTCTGGCAGTCGGCCTAAAAAGAAACTTAGACAGCCCTCAGACTTGACATACAGTACCTGGCTCCTTTCTTTTTGGTCTGTATTCACTGTATGAGTTCTATCAGCTTCTATCAAATAAATGTCAAAAATCTTAGTTTATTAAAAGGTCAAAAATACAATCAAGTCACATGTTCAACATTATTAGGTGGCTCAACTACAAGCATCTAAGGCTGTACTTTGTGGTGCAAAGCAGGCATTTTTCCTTGCTTTCTAATTGCCTACCTAATAAGCCTTATATTTCAGTAGGCAGGTATGTTGTTTTCTTATTTTTTTTAATCTCTATTGCAGAAATATTTTTATATCAAGTCCCTTGGCAGTAAATATTCTGCAACTGCAACCTGTCAACCAAAGGACAAGCACTTATCTAGCCAATAGACAAAATGCTGCTTTAAAACTTTCAAAACAAACGCGCTATTTAAAAAAAAAAACCACCTAAGTAGTACACAGAAGTGTTTCTTTTCTATTGCCAGTTAAGCATATAAAGACCCAGCTTCCAACAACTAAGGCTGGATTTTTATTAGTGGTTTCATCTTAAACAGTACAGTCAAGGTTTGTCAAAAAAACCCTGGGAAGCAGATGCTCCTGCTTTGAAAAACCAGAACCTTCCCAAGCACATTGGGTTAAATTGCAGCCTAATTTAGGGTAGGCAACAACAAATTTTTTTGCTTTAAATTCCTTGAAATTTCATGAATCTCCAAATTATCCAGCTTTATCCAATACAACCAACAGCAGCAAAAAAAAACCAACCTCAGAAAACAAACACAGAAGCACAAAAAGAACCATACAAAGTCAGACAGGTAGAAGATTATGTTCTTTTTGAAGTACTATACAAGCAACAAGAAAAATAGCTTCTTCTCCAGAAAGAAACGGGCGTGTTACTTACACCTTGTGAGGGATGTTTAGGAAAACTGAGGAAGATAGATTCTCACCTCGATTTAAACTGAAAAGTAATGCAGTTTAGTCAGGAAAGACTTCACCAGGTATTTTTGCAGCCCCCAGCACTGTAAAAGTCCTGTTCAAACTTTGGTAGAGGTATCCAAGTTGTTTTGTTATTTAAAATACAGTAATAACCTTTAAGTCCCACAAGCATTCTGTCTGTAACTTTGTATAAACCTCTTTTTAGAGTTTGTCCAGAGGAAATGCAACTTTTTTCCAAGGCATTTAAGTAAGAAAAGAATGACAACTTGCTAGAGGAAGCGAAGTGCAGAAAAGCTGAGAAGGAACAGAAAGCTGGAAGGAGCAGGTAAGATACAGAGGAAGTCAATACATGACAGAACTGAGAAGGAGCTGCAAACAAGAAGTGCAAGCCTAACGTAGTGTGCGAGGAGGCATTATGGAGCTTAGGTGAGATGCATTTTAAGACTGAAGTAACGACCCTGCTACAGGCTTTTAGTCCAGAAAGAAAATGCTGCAAAAATGACACAGGAAAAAAAAATTTTAAAAAATCTTGTTTTATCTTCAGATACATGCCTCCTTTATTTTATCCACAAATCAGGATGGTAAAAAATTAATACTAATTTTGACAGCTCATGAAGCAACTTCATGTCTGCATCCTGAAACTAAGACAACATCAAGCTTGCAAGACAACCAGTACAGGACAGCTCTTGAAAGAAAAAAACATATGCTAAAGTAACAGCTATACAGCTGGGCTGCAAACAGGACTATTACTGCTGTTGGGCGCTTCCTCACCGAAAAGCTAGGACTCTTTCGGCACTACTTAATGCTAACAAAGGCTGTCTTTTTAAGTGTGTCATTTCCCACAGGACACTGTACCACGGGGGCTGGGAAATCGATTTCAGAGAGCTATTTCCTCTTAGAAATCACTATCACTTGGAAGATCTCTTTGCCAAAGAGAGGGAGCACGTTCCGGCTCTGTGCTTGGGATACTTGGTGCCTATGAGAAAGTAGCTGGACTCGGTGCACCAGCAGCAGCACTTGGGTCAGGCCGTTCCGTGCCTGTGCTCAGGCTCGCAGAAGCCCAGCCGCTGCACAGAGGGTCCTGTGGCTCCCCTTGCACCGCACCCTTTTACTGCCTCACCCTGCAAAACAATTGGTCCTCCAAAGAGCTGACTACTTGCCCTGGGTGCTTTCAACAGTTCCAGAAGCCGCTTAGCTGGCAAAGGCAAGAAAGTGTCATTACAATTCACAGTGCTCATCCTCCACCCCTGACTTTGAGGCCAATACGCTTCTCAAGAACAAGGATTATCCCCAGGCTGCAGAACAATTCACTTACATTAACAAGCTACCTCCACTTCCAGGTGCCTTAGAAGACATTCATTCAAGCAGTTGAAAGTCCCTCCTTGCCTGGCACCAGGACTGAGTACTGGACAAGAGGCAGGAGGTGACAGCATTTTGGCCAAGGCTGCCAGCCCAAACCTGTATCTGACACATGCCGTGAGAACTGAGAGTTCACGCAGAGCAGAGAGCGTTCCTGGCTTTAAACATCTTGTCTGAAAGTGCCAGACATTGTAAACTGCACAGAGCTGAATTTTTTGACCTTGGAGGGATGAAAAGCTGAGTCAGCCTTGCTGGGATTCAAAGTACCCAAGAGTCTAGATACTTGAAACCTGTAGGTCAAACATAAACAGGAAGGGAAGAGCTAGCTGCATTATTTTTTTTCCTTTATTTCCCCAATCCTTTTTCACGTGAAGCAAAGCTTTTCTGAAGCATTTTAAAAACAAGAAACTATGCATGCAATTAAAACTGCCACAACCATACCAAACCAGTTAAAGGATTTATGTTATGCATTTTTATGGTTGATTTGATGGATGCTAAGTGGGGTTAAGTGCTTTTATTTTAAAATCAATGGAAAATACTAGACAGAAAACTGAATATGAGACAGAACACACTCCGTGGGCATTTGTACAAGAGAACTGATTAAACGGCGTATGTGCCCGCCCAGCAAACAAGGGACAGGGAGCCTTTGAGCACTGGGAAAATAGAAAACGTCTATAGCAAAAATTTGTTAGGATTAGGAACATAGCTGAGGTCTCTCTTCCCCTATGCCAAAGCCTGCAGAAGCTGAGAAATCCAGGATGGCAGCTGCCTTTTCAGGAGAGTTCTGGATCACGACAGTCATGTCAGATACGTTTGCCCATCTGTTGCCACTTCATCCACTGCCCGTGGCAGGAAAGACCTGGCCCAGCCCAAGTGGCTTATGAGAAGGGTAACGTGTGTCGCTTTTCTTGTTTTCTGCAGCTAGGATCTGCTTTAATGAGTGGCTGTTTTCATCAAAAGGGTAAAGCGAAAGTCACATTTTCCCCTCCAGTCCACACACAGAAATGTTAGTATAAATTAGTTGCAAGATGGTTCCTTGAAGTCACCATGTACCATTAATTTTATCCCAGTGTCTCATTATACAATGTACAGACTTCATTATATAGCATAGACCACACTTACAATACAAAATACAAATATACTATTTCAACAGACAAACATGATATCATTTAATATAGTCAAATCTTTTTTCTTTCAAATACAACTCTGGAATTTAAGACATTCTGGGCAACTGTACCTCTCCCTGAAGCTAGTAGCACTCAGAACAGCACAGAAAATAAACAAACAAACAAAAAAAGAGCCAAGCCCAGAATTTTGTCAATATTTCTTCCATGATGCAGCAGTGATTTTTACAGAAGAGTACAAGTAAGTGAAGACATGGCATAGGCATGGTTTGTTTGGTTTTTTAAAATTCCTCAATTATTTTGAAAGAAATATTTCACCAGCATTTTGGAAACATCACCAGTTCTAATCATTGCCTGAGCACTTAAGATAAAGAGGACTCCTTTGACTTGACTTTCCAGGGATGAGTTCCTGGACACAGACCTTTCCAAACCTTCCAGGGCGGTGAGAGGAACGGGACACCCACCCACCACTGTTCTACTGTACATAACCTACAAAAGACAAATTCTACAGCAGAGGGTTCCCTCTTTAGAGTATAAAGAAGGCTTCCTTCCCCTGAGAACCTCTTCTAAGTGTCTCCTCTAAGTAGGCTTTGCATTGCCGTATGCTGACAAAAAAAATCCACTGTCAAAATTGTAGCAACTTCCATTACCAGAGACAGGATTTGTCATCAACTCCTACAGCCCTTGTGGGAGGAGCCAAACTTCTCTTTCTCTCTGTGTTCAGTGCTAACCTATGTAGGAACTATTCAATCGATGATATAATAAAATCCTTCAGAGCAAAGCAAAGATTAAACGGTAACATCCTTTCAGCCCACTAGCATCCACCCATCTCCAATCACACTTCAGTATGAAACTGCATATGCAGAAGATCTCTAGCCTCCAGACTGTGTCCAATTCTTCCCCGAAGTAGAATACGTGTATTTACAAAATGTATTGCCTTCAGTAACGATGAGTAAAACCAGCTGTGGAACAAAACTGAAAGCAACACAGTTTTCCTACAGTTGAACACTGTCTCACTCATAATTGTACCAGTTGTGGTTCTGCTTCAACAACAAGCAGAATTGTGTTAAATCTGTAGGGTTTATACATTCGGTCATGCTCTGACTCAGTCAGCCAGGCTTGCTTTTCATAGTAAGACCCTCTTCATCACTCCATACTCTTCCATATCCTCCCATGCAGACCTCAGTGGAACACTTAGGCCCCCACAAAAATGAACAGGAAGTATTCTACAATCGAGGCATTCAGCTGGGGTCAGAATTAGCTGAGATGTTCACCAAGAAACAAGTTGTGTCATCACAGCTCCATTATAAGCGGGTGTTTCCCAGGGCAAACAGTGCTATGAGAAGTGTGTGGAACAGAGAGTAACACAAAAATAATGTTAAAAAAAATGTGATTTGCATTCATACTATTAGAAAAATTTAAAAAAAAATCTGCACTGGGGGCTTAACATCAGGTCATCGATAGTGACAACAGTTCTTTTTCCACCAGTGTGTTTCCCTTCATTTTTAACTCTGGTCTTAGAAATTCCAGTTATAATCAATCCCTTGGAAAATGTAACAAAATATATTATTTTTAATAAAGGCATAATATTTCAACCAAGCGTGTCTTACATCCATTCCTTATTAACTGTTCGTTGATGGTCATTAAAGCTGCAAGTTAAACGCATTGCTCACCAGCTCTCCTCACATCTCCAATTCCAGCACTAGCCAGACATCAGCTGTCCCGCCCTCCCTCCTCTCCTCTTGCTAACTCATACCTTCCGAGTTTGCCTGATGAGAGCACAGCAAGCGCAGATCACTACTTTCATACCATATAATGAATCACAAATAAATAAAGCCACATCATTCTGACATTCATTTACAGTCAGCTGCTTCGTGTTTTGCAGTAGGGGGAAAAAAATGACAAGTGTACCCAGATCACGCTGAAAGCAGCATATATGATGCGGTACAGAGCATCTAATTAAGATACAGGAGCTCTGTTCCAGCTTGTGCCAGACAAGACCATCACACCCATCCCTATGAAGAGCAGTCAGACCTCATTATATTTACTATTCCACACTTTATCAAGTATAAAACCACAGTAAATACAGGCATTGCTGCAAGATTAGTGGTTGCTGTTTTTGCTTGCTGCACTTTTGAAATACAAACTACACAGGGCGACCAGAGCCAGAGACCACTCCCTAATTCCTAGTGGACATATTGATAAATTAAAACGACATGTGTCTGGTCTTTTCTTTCCTTCTAATAGCAAGCAGCTGAAAGACTGAAGCTTTTAGGCATGCAAAATCAAGCGATTGATGTTGTTGTATACCATCCAGCAAGATTAACCTGAAGTTAAGCAAAATTAGCCTGGCCTCCAGAAGCAAGACCTTAATAGAAAATAAACAAATCTTGGACATTGTAAAGATTTGCTAAATATTATAGATATTATTTTAACCAGCTTAGTAAATACAAGAGATATGTATTTTCTTCCCATGGTAGAGATGGAAGCCTTTATAATTGTTGCTATTATTATTTTATTCATAGCAAAGCCCCTCAGAATGCCTGAATCTTTGGCTACACCTTTTACTGCAGTTGCAGCAGGGAAAAAAAAAAAATCCTTGTTTTCCTTCCAGTAAAAGATAGATCTAAAATACACTAAATTGATATTACTGTTTTAAAAAAGATTGAAAGAAAGTCTAGCAGCAGAAAAGCTAAAAGCTACTGTACTTTCAAAATATCTAGTTATTGTTTGACAATTGTATCAATGCTTTGCTGTTTCAAGAATACCAAAAGAAATAGGACAGAACTGAACCCTGTTTAAAATCAATACTGTGCCAGTTGCTTGTTCAGCACCGGTTCCCAGAGTATTTTCTGTGCTATCGTGTTATGGAAGGCCAGTGAAAGTAAATAGGTGATATTCATGCTATTGAAATAAAACAGGTTCAAAGAGCAACACATAACAGGAATGCTTAAATAAAGAGACAGGGAATGTTTATGGCATTAAAACTGAAAGCTATTCTTCCCATTTTAGCAAATCAGACTGAAGCAACTTTGACTGGATTGTGAAATTTAAATATATTGTCTTCAAATCTTCAAGGTACGAGCACAAATGCAAAGACAGGTCTAAACATTCAGTCTGAATGCCTTTTCTGTAGGCCTTTGTCTTAGCCTGCCTGTCTGAAAAATAATATTTAGGCATGCAGCACCTTTCTTCCAAACGATTTTCACCAAAGGCAAAACCCACACATTTTTATATTAGGAAAAACCTCATAAAACAGGGAAAAAATCACGGTGCAATTAAGAACAGCACAGCATTTTGCACTTACCATGTCCTGTTCAAATCATCCTCTTTTGATGTTTACGGCACATCTGTAAGATGCAATACTAGGAGGTGCCTTGTGTGACCTGCTGCATGATGCTGTGACATCAGTTCAGATGATGCAGCTCATTATGGGAAAGGCTGCTGTTGCCATGGCAACCGAGATGTGATACGAATCCTTACTGCATCTCCAGGGGAGCCCGAGACAATACGGAAGCCCTTTAAAGAAACAGACAAAATGCAAACAGGCTTTTAAAGTACTGTGCCATAGATTTCAGAGCCCATGTTCCAGTACATGCCTTTTATTAAGGAAACGTTTAGACAAATCATTCCTGTGTGGTGATACAGAATTGAGATGTATGAGCTATAAATTATTTTTATGTTTAAAACTTAATACCGCGCCTGTCAATTCAAGAACAAATTTTGTAAGTAAAATCTGGCTAACACATAAGGGAATCTTACTTAAAATAAACAGTCGGCAGCATGATTTTAACACTAGGGCTGTAAAGACAATAGTTACTGAACAGTATTTTAAGAAATATTTTCACCCCGCCCCACCCTGCTCCTACCTCCAATCTGTCATTTACAAGAAAAATCTTGTTGCTAGGGAAAAACACTTGATACTTCAAAATGAGCAGATTTCACACTGTTGAATGAATGACAATGAGGGTTGGGTTTTTTTCTAAAAAAAAAAAGGAGGGGGTTGTTTTTTATTCACAAGAGGGTAAGGAAGTTTCTGGCCAATCAAGTAAAAACCTCCTTATCATTTTTCAGCTGCAGGGCAACCTGCACTACCATCTGCATGCTGAGTAGCCTGGCTTTCATCGGCCCATCGGGCAGACGGATGAGCTAGGACTTTGAAAGCTGTGGGCAAGCTGCACGTCTAGCGGGCCACGCTGCTGCTACCCTCCAGGTAGAGCAGGAAGGCCAGCAAAGTGGAGAGTCTCTCCCTGCAACCTACCTGAGGGGCTGGGATTAGAGGCTGATGTTACCTTTGGCACCAGGAACCTGCTCACCTCCTCTGTTCGCAGTAGTGATGAGAGAAGCAAAGGCTATGTGGACAAGTACTAGAAGGAGCTGTCTGGAAATTAAAATTCACAACCAAAGAAGAACCAGCACATTTTTGGCCACTCGCCAGTTCTATTTGGATGAGAAAAGTTTCTGGCAAAAAACTGCTTTCCCTAGCCATAAAAATCCCTTTACATGGTAGGAAAAAAAGTACACAAAAAGCTGGTCCCTATACACTTGATAAGCTGAAGCCCAGAGTAAAACAAAAGCCCAACTTGAATCAAGAAGACTCAATGCCCTGAAGATGTCCCATAAATACGGGTGCCACTGTCTGAAGCCCTCCATGCCATTAAACTTCAGTCTGTGAGTAAAATTTTTTGTCTTTGATTTCAGAGGAAACCATAGGAAATAATTATACCCTCTTACTCACCTTTGAAAGAAAAACATGACATCCATACTTTTTGATCAATGGATTAAATACAAAGCCTCTCCATAAATCTAAGTTGTGTCATAGCCTTTCTAATTAGTGTGTCTTGACTGCATGCTCTCATTTTTGACAGTTTCTCTTTTCTAATACTAGTCTTATATCATTCCAAAACACTCAATAAAGCTCTCAGACTGACTCAGTATCAAACCCAGCCTAGTGACCCATAATAAAGTGTTACTCACTAAGGAGCTATAACTCTGAATTTTTGAACATTTAAAACTTTCTTAGGTTTCTGAGGATATAATTCATGGCTTAGAAAAGGACAACATAATCAAAACATGATTTCGGTTGGACTGACGTGAAAGCTAAGACATGTCGTTGCAACTCAGCAAAATTTACTGTATGCCAAACGCCATACTGTTCCAATGACATGAGTTTCTCAAGGTTTTCATTAAAGGAACTATTTTTCATTTGATAAGTACTATTTGATACAACTTTTACTGCTTTTACTTCTATGGGAATGGAGTTGAATAGAGGCAGTGAGGTTTTGTCTTAGGAAAACTATGAGATTAAGGATCATCATTACGGCAAGCCAGGAGTCATAATCTAGCTGATATGAAGGCTCTGTCTCACGCCCGTCAGCTTGGTCTTTGTTCCGGAACACTGGGGAAGTGCAGCTGGTTGGGGGACGCGCTGGGGACACACACCCTGGTGGGGGCTAGCCCCACCACAGTGGGATAGCTGTCCCCTCCAGGCATATCCTCTCCAGGCTCATGCCCCAGACCCTCCAGAACACACCTGGCTGTGTGTGAACCCCTTGTAAGCTCCTTTTGCAGGGGTGAAGTAGAAGCATGGCTAATATGGACCCAGAGGAGTATGGCGAAGTGAGAGAGGTCAGGCAGGGGCAGGGAAAATACCAGGCTGTCTTTACAAAGACTTCTGCCTGCTTACTGTTAACTACAGACTGTATGAGTCTGTCTATTCACATACACAAATAATAATAAGTAAATTCGACAAAATTATAATCATTTTCCTGATTTTTGAGTGTTTGGCATCTTTTAAATATCAGTCTGTTGTTTATTTTTTCCAAAAATGTTTATCACGAGCCAGGGTATACGTCAGACTGCGTGCAAGACAGCTACACCCAGGATGTCCCAGGCAAAGCGTAAACTAAGGATGTGCCACATAGGTGTTATGGGTGGTACGATAATGATTTGCATGGAGGACTGGAACCACTAGATTCCCAGAGGAATTTATACCTTACGAATACAAAAGGTAGCACGCACATTCTTCACAACCTCCTAATTAAAACTGCAAATCTAGAGGAAGAGCTGAGCTAGCTGCTCCAGATGCTTTTATTTTATTTTATTTAAGGGGGAATAAAGAAAAAGAAGCCTTTGTTTTAAGACAGCTGCAGTTATTCACCCAACCCAGGACTGACATATATTTTAAATCTAAGCTGTAAAATTACTTTCTATTCACATTCCTTCCAGTTCCCTGGAACAGGAAACGGGGAGACAGAGCTGAGCCCAAACCATCCTGTCAGCACATGAACACCTTGATCATTTTGAATTGTTATTAACCAGTAGATTTTCAAGCCAAAAAACACAGGGCTTTGACTGTACCTTTTTCCTCTCAAAAATTGAAAGTAAGATAAAACATTTCTATCATAACAATGCAGGTCAATGCAAAATTCTTATTCTAAATTCTTATTTTAATCACATTCTTCCTCTCCAACACCAACTGTAGTGTCTTTCCGTTTCCCCATAACAGGATGACCCCAATTGTTGAGAACAAGTTTTATTGATGTTCTTCTGAAAGGAGGAACTGCTTCATCTACCTACTGCCATTGCTTACAATCAGTTTATGTGGATAACAAACATTTGCACATTCCACAGAGGTTTTCAATGAGCAAGCCTTTGTCATATAAGTAGGCACTACCTTAACTTTAAAATGTTCTATTTCCCCTCAGTAAGAACAATAATAAGCCAGGGAGTAACCTTGACATGATTTACTTTCCATTTAACTATGAATGAGAAAATGAGCTAGGAGCAAACTCAGCTAAACAAAGTAAAAAGCCATTGCAGACCTTTACTCCACAAAATCCAGATGTTTCCTTTTGTGTTGCTTCCCCCCTCCAAATGAAGGAAATCAGTTTCTTACCAGTTGCCAGCTACCCTAACCAAACAGCCAAGAGAGAAAGGGGCAAGTACACTGAAGGACCAAAGGAAATGAGAATTGCATATTCTGAACTATCTGTCAAATAAGCCCGAAACAGGCTTTAAATTAAAAATAAAATGCATAAAAAGCAAAATTATAATTACTGAATGCTGATGCACAACAGATCAGCAACGTGTAATGACACTCAAAGGAAGCCATGATGCTCATTCAAGATTTTGCTATCCAGTTCAAGATCCCATTTTCCAGAGTTTGCATGGAGTGCCTTAACTAAACAGCTATATACCAGTGTTTCCAATCCCCAGTGGCTCTGTCAGAGGGAAAGGCTAGGTCATACACACCGATAATAGCTCTATCCCTTTGCTCTTAAAAGGAAAGGGATATAAATCGAGGTCTTATTGAATCTATCGAATTGAATCCATCAACTGAACGCTGCATTGCAAAGGTCAGGGGTATACACAGTCTGCCTTGACTAAACACATTAAACATCTATGTCTACCTGCATGGTGGGTAGGGGATATTTTCCATTCCATCTTTAAGGTCCCCTGAACCTCTGTTTCTACATTAAGGTAGATGAGGTGTGGAAACTGCTCTTCTGGCGCATAGTTTCATAGTTTTGTATGAAGTAGAAAAAGCAGCGCTGCTCCCACAACTACACAACTCGAACACGCCAACCACAACCACACACCAGCTTCTTGTGAGTCTGGAGCCCCTCGTTCATACTAAACCATTACACAATGAAGTCCGTGTTTACATGATGAACACATTCACACTTGTATGAGGCCTGAAGGGGAGCTGAGTCACTGTTTTCCTGTCACTTGTGTGTCTCAAGAGAGCCGTGAGATCGAAAGGCTGAAAACTCCGTTTCCCTGAGTGGGACCACCTTGCTTCATCTTTTTGAAGAGTAAGTTTGTAACTGATAGTGCATTTGTTTCTTCTTTCCGTGTAACGGATACACCTAGCGCAAACATCCAATACTCAGTCTATTCAGAAATAGCTTCACAAATTATTTAAAAAGTCAAGAACACGTAATAAAAAAGACAGCAGAAGCTCTACAACCTGAAAAATTTCAGTCACCCCTTTTCTACATCCATGTGGCAGAATAAAATCTTTCCATTCCAGCATAACCCTTATTTAGTCATGACTCAATGTATTGTGTCACACAGCAAGGCATTCCCAGCACACCGCGAGATTACAGCAGGGACATGAGTAATGGGACACTTCTGCCAGCCACTAATGAGCTAAGGTCCTCAGATGGAGAAACGCAAACTCCAGGTGTTTTGGTCAAGCTCTAGACCAAATACCACATTGTTAGAATGCTCCAGGTGGTATAACACTGTATTTGTTTTCCTTTGGTCTCACGCTTTCAACCACTCAGGAAGTATATTACTAATACAGTAAAAAAATGCCCTAGAAGCTCTTCAGCCTTATAAAATAGCATTTATATGAAAAAATAAGTAAGATTAGCTTGAGATTTTTCTCATCATGTTATTAAATACAACGTATCTGCAATATGAAGAGCAGTCACTTCTCGTAATAAAATTTAAACTTCCCCAAATAAAGCTATAAATCTTGTCTCTGAACTTTTCTGCCTTCTCCATCAGTTACCATAATAGACAGCACCCGAGGTCTCAGTCCTTGGTTTTGCCTCTATTACAGCTGTGTCTGCTGATTTGTACGCACCCTTCTGTATTTTCTGAACTTGTTTCATCATACTGGTCTGATTCAACGTTGAGACCTGATCACTTCATGTCTTAAACACTGCAAAATCCTCCTCTCCAACCACCAAAGGTCAATTTTGTCCCTTTCCATGCAGGGTATTACCAAGAAATTCATCTTTCTGGGTCATCTTACCTTGAGCTTTAAACCCCTGAGCATTAAATCCTATATAATTAAATCCTTTTCTATTTTCACTTCAAACATTATAGAAAACTCTGCAAAATTCCATTTCCCTGCCTCTACAGAATTGACTACGCTTTGCTCTGCCAGTAACTTTCCAGCTTATTCCTCCTATAAGCGCTTCCTTTCCCACTCCCTCCCACCAACAAGAAAAAAAAAAAATTAAAAAACCAGGAATAATCTTAATTTTCATTAAAATGCTACTAGCATTACATTGCACAGCGCTAACTCTATTTGTAAACAAATAGGAAAACAACAAGCTGACTGCTGTCACTGACAGACTTCTATACTATATTGGCCAGCATGATCTGAAACATCCTAGTTTTCTTCCTCCACCTCAGCCTGTGACGCTCCGCTCCACTTGTTTCACACGTTCACTATTTATTGCATTTTAGTAATAGGCTAATGGCATAATCATAATACACATAAGAGACTGAAAAATCCACCGGAAAAGCTGATTGGTCATTTTGGCATCACGCTGCTCGGTTTTCAGATATTTGCTCTGAAACTGGCTAGTTTAAAGCTGGTTCAAACATTCCACTATTAGGCTAAACTTTCAGTTTAGTTTAAAGAAAAGTCACCTGCTGTACTTACACCCACAGAGACTAAAAACACAGAGTGGTCCCCCATATTAGTTAGAGCAGGGATCTATTTTTAGAATCTGAAGGCAACAGTCATTTAACAAAAAAAAAAAATTAAAATTGTTCTTATCTTAATAAGGCAAATGCTTTTAAAAGCGTCTATTTACAACAAGGCTGCTTTAATCTTTCATATTATCTTTTCAAAAACAGAGTTCAATGTTCAGTGGAGTCCAAGTTAGTATTTAAACATAACAGGATGGGAAAAAAGTGTGGCTACCAGTGTAATGGAATACAGAGCTCTGGGTTAAAAAAAATAAATGAAGAAAAACCACAGCAGGAAGAACATAGCAAGAAATATCAGATAACTTCTGGTGATTGCTGCAAGGTACTAAATCCCATTATACAGCAGAAGTAATTAGCACTGGCAGAAACCAACTCATTATGTTTTTAAGAAATAACTGTCATATACCAGTTGATAGCAGTGAAGAGAGACAACTTTAGGGAATAAAGCACAGAATAGATCCATCAGCACATTGCAAAGCCTGCTTGGCAGATTACCACCTCATATCAACTAGCTGTGTAGCGGGCGCTTTTATAAGCAGAATAAAAAATTCCACATTCCAGTCATTGACCCATTTGCTGAAATGACCCAGATGCTGGAAGACAGTAAATCTGTTTATTTTTATATGAGGAGGCAATCTTAAAGAAATAGAAATATTAAAAAAAAATTCAAAAGTTGTGGCTGGTTTTTTTTTTTTTTTCCACTTCAGTTGTTGATATCAAATAGCCAAAGCCACCCACTAAAAAGCGAACGGGATACAAGCTAGATGCCTGTGCCCACAGCAGAGCAGCGTGCACGTATGTACTTTATTTCATATACTGAAAACATAGCCACCATTTATTATTTCTATTGCTTTTAAATTAAATTTTACATTTCAAACATCCTCACATCAGAACGAGCATGAACTCTTCGGGGCCTTGGACAAATACCGTTTGTCCATCAGAGTGGCAGTACTATTTGTGTCACTAACTCCTCTCGACAGCCGAGCGGTGGCTCTGGCTATGCTTACAGCCGATACAAATGTCTGGGGCTTTAGAGACAATGAGAACAGTTGAGCAAGGGGAACGTTACCACCCAGACTGAAACACAGCAGAGATTTAGCGTCCCAGCAAATCCTGACCTACTGCAGACAGCATTGCTCTGACAATGACTTTAGAGAACTTGTCCCCAAGCCTGCCCCTCCTCTGCCTGCCTACATGAACTCCGTGTCCATATTAGAACAAGTAACAACAAGTTCTCCCACCAGCACAAAAAGCAAAATTATCTCCCTCCTCCCCTATCCTCAGACCACCGAAGACAAAGACTCCTCACTGACCTGTTGCCACAAGCTCACCCTCTCCCGGCCACCACACGCTGAACTGACTGAAGCCAGGGTTCCTCAGGGCCTCTTGGTCCCACCTGTGGGGCTCTCCCTGCCCCTCCTGCCTCGCAGCTTCCACCCTAGGGCCGGGGCTCCAGCTCCACAGGTGCTAAATCTGGTAATCAAGAGAGTACTGGGGAGAAAAAGAGATTTTTGCAGCTCTGGCAATTTCCTAGAGGCCCCAGATTCTAATGTTTGACCCTGGAGTACAAACTGAGGAGATTCCTGCTAGAGCACAGCCACAGGCGATGCTCTGGCTAGGCTTTACCCACATTCTACCGCTTGAGAAGGACAAAGCCATGCCACGGCACCAGGACTGAAGGGCTCTCTGACTTTATAAACATGTTTTCTTTGAAGAGTTGGGGAATTAGGAACACTCGCAGGATGACGCAAAACAACTGACATCAAACCTCAGCCGCAGAGCAGGTTTATGTGCCCTTTGGTATGGCCAGCTGGCCAATGAACGCGCGTGCAAAACAAACAGAGGGACTGAAACCCGAGCCAAACATGGCTGAAATCTGAACACCTGGGTGCACCGTGCCTGCTGCCACTTGGGACAGACCCATCCCCCCAGAGACAGGAGTGACAGAGATGTTCAGGCATGACACTGGATTCTGCCGCAGCACTCTGGTCCCCTGAGACAACCAGGGCCAAAACACTGAAAGGCACCGTTGTCCCCATGACATACCGAATGCCACGGCCCCCCAGACCCAGGAGAGACGCCAAGGCCCTGTCAAGCTGCCCAGGTGCTTTTCAAAAGACAAACCAGATCCAGTTCGGTTGATCCTCATGCATGAGCTTAAATTAGCTTTCTGGCTCAAAGCAGGAGCGTGTTTTTAAAGCAACTCTCCCAGTCACCCACTCTTACTCCAGTCACGGGGCAGTCTCTGAGGACATGAGCTGCATTCCATTCTCACAAAGCTAGACCAGGAGATGAACTCCACGGGTGCACCCAACGAACTCTGCTGCTAACTGTTTAATCCTGGGAACTAGACGTGGTCTAGTCTGCAGTGAAATCTCCTGCAGTGCCGCCAGGGAAGATGTTAGGCCAACTGGTTTGCCCCATGGCTCTGCTCTCCCTGCGCGTTAGGGCTTGCTTGGGTGGGCACTGCCACTGCGGCAGGACTGCGAGATCAGGCTGAGCCTGCGGGGTCCCTGCAATGCACCTTCACTGTTCACAGCTCCAGGAACAGCTGGCTCTGAATCAGCATTATTAGCTCTGTGCTGCATTAAGAAGACTGCAGAGCCTCGAAATCCGGCTTCTCCCTGAAGAGAGTACAGCTGCATTCACACAGCGCAGCACCTGATCTATCTAATTAAGTCCTCGCAGACCTGAGCTGACTCTGTCTTACCCTTCCAGTCTTACAACAAAACCACATCTTCTCCCCACTCTTCTCCTACTGCAGAGTTTCCCTCTGCCACAGCCCATCTCACCACCCCTCTCCTTTTCTTAAGTCCTCCCCTAACAAATTACCTGTATCCCTCAATCTCTGTGTGTTCTCAGTCCTTGAAATCTCTCATGACCACAATTCACGTATGTTGGCAGAAACGTTCAGCTGTTACTGGCCACCATCTCTGAAGATTTCATTCTACCTTGGGGTGGCTGGGCCTCCACAGTCCCACAGCGGAGCTGACACTGCCCAGAGCTTTCATAGCCCTTAGAGGTGTCTGGTCTGGGCTTTGCCTGCCACTGGGAAAGAGCAGGCATCTGTGCTTTGGATGGTAAATGGAAAAGGGATCTCACTAGTGCAAGACTGGATTCCACAATTTTCCAAATGAAATTTGTCAAATGCAGCTGAGCTGATCCAGTTTTTCCACATTCCACCAAAAAAAGATAAATCTTAATCCTTTCTTCCTAGTCCCTTCTTAACTTTTCAGCAGTGCAGTTCCACCCCTTCCCTCACACTAATGAAACCTGTCAGATAATTTCATCAGCCCATTGAACTCACTAGTTCAGCAGAAAATCATCCAGTTTTGGCTGGGTTTATTTTGTGCTGAATTACTAAAAGAAATTGACTGATTGAAGGTAAACAGATGAGTGTGTGCCACTCCCACTTTTAGGAGAAGCTGATAGATGGTTTCACCTCTCTCTCCAAACCGCATATTTCTCTGACATATTTTTTCTGGGCTTGGTGCGGAAGGGTTCATACCTCAGAGAGTGCTTGATGCTGGATCAGTGTTGGCGATGACAGGAGACAGCCTGGCACTTACTTTGGTGTGGTTACGTAATGCTCGTATGTATTGGTCCTCTTCCGTCCTTTTCCTTCCCCTTACCTGAGCTCCAATTGTTTAAACATCATCAACACACATATTTCCCTGTCCTCTATGTCTTTCTTTTCACATTGTGCTTACATTGGGTTTACCTTTTCTGTGGGTTTTGTGAAATACTTGTCCATCCCCACCGTGGTATATGAACGGAGTTGTATTTGTTCAACTCATGGTTTTGGTAGTCTAGAGGATGCCATCTCATTCCCTAGATAAGGCAGGTCAACTTTATTTAAACATGCTGCTCCTCCGTCCTGGTTTATTCTCATTTAAGGGGCAGCCACGGACTGTCGTTCATTGTACGATCTCCAGAGGCAAACTGGTTAAATTTCCTTGGGAACTTTTCTACGCTACCCCTCACTGGGGTACCAGAAAGCTTCACAAAACCTCCATGCTCACAAAACCCCTGTAAGGGGAGAGGTTTTAATCCTGCTTTAAGGAAGATAAACAACGGCACACAAAAATTAAAAATAAAAGTATGACTAATTTTGTGTGTCTGAACTAACATCTGATTTTCAAGAGCACGTGGCTTCCTATAGCATGTTTTCTAGTCAAAGCACAATTGCTGTTGATTTCAGTTTCAGCTGTGAGCCCTCAGCCAGCCAGTTCCCAGGGTTTCAAGTCAGGACCAAGGAAAACAAAGAAACGAGTATCGATGTGACAAAAGTTGAGCTTAAATAAATAGTCCAGCATCATTCAGAAGTCCTGCAGTAGAGGCAGGAACACAGGCAAGAGCCGTTCTGAACCCAGTAGCCTGATTTATGCACTTTTTTAAAACCTTCCTTTATTCTCTTGCTGCAGGCTTTCAACTTCTGCCACAGAGGAGTGATGGATACTACAGAAAACTTCTCCTGCCCTTTTTTGCTTTCTCTCGTTTATCACAGATCCTTCCCACACAGGCATTTTGAGGAGAGGAAACAACAGATGAGCATTGTAATTACAGACTATATTAGAAAGCACTCATGCAAGAGGGCCAGTTAAATGTTAATTCTAGAGTTGTCTCCCTTAGCCAAGTCAAGCAGACAAATCCGAACGCTGACCTATAGAACGGGTTTTTCAAACAATACACGTAATTTTGTGTGTTTGATCCTACATGTGGTAGATCCATATCTCTGATTTATCTTAAAATAAAAGCTTTATGTAATGTACGATATAGGCAGCAAAACGTCAGTTTAACAGAGGTACGTGCAAAGGAGGTACAAGCCAAGGCCAAAGAGCAGACCCAGACCTTGCGTGGCCATCAAGTGAAGCTCAACTCAAATGCTGTGAAATCGGCAGGTGACTGACTTATGATACGAGTGATTTTTCTTTAGTAATCTTTGGACTATCAATACATAGTACATCACAATACATTTTCATTTGAAGACTATTAAGTGTCTGCCACCAGCAGACAAAGAACAATTTCTGATTTTTCTAATGTGAGGTTAGTTAATACATGGCTGGTTATCTCAGTACCTTGAAAATTATAAAGCTATGAAGAATTTGTGCTTCTACTTAAAGCTTTCAGTTCTGAATGTGTGTTTCTCAGACATGAAGATAATGATCAGCTTTTGATTAAAACAAAATCTGGATCTTACATGCCTCCTGGAAAATTCCATCAAATAACTTGGTTTATTGTATGGTTTAATTAAGTCATTTAATATCCTTTGTACAAATCAGTCTTCTAGTTAATAAGAATATGTACTTTATTATATTTAGATATAAAAGAATAGAAATCAGTTCTGCATGTGGATATTTACAATATAGGAACACTTAAAAAGTGAAAAAAAAAGCATGCAAGCAAGAAGCAAGCAAGCATGTAAATGCTTAGCTTTGAAAATGCTATGAGAACGCGATAGCTCAGCCACAAGGTCTGTGCATCTGCCACCTCACAATAATGATGTCAAATCTGAACATTACATTAACGATCTAAAAAAAAGTGACTTTTTACTCGTACACTGTGTAAAATATTCAAGTTTTTAATTATCTCCCTCTGTTCTGAATGGTGCTGGTGTATGAGTCCCTGACAGCAGGACAAGCAGACAAGGCTGCGGTGCAGCGTGGTCCCTTGCGTGGGATTTTCACTGGGAGCTGAGGGCACCTGCAGTGAACAACTGGCTCCCCAGCACGCTGTGCACATCCCAATGGCATCTGCAGCAAGGCATCATACAAGCAAAATAGCTTTCTTCCTCCAAAGCCCAGAGTTCACTTTAACAAAGGAAAACAAACACCTGTACCCTCTCCAAGAGCCAGCAAAATGACCACGGGCTTCAAACCTTACGGAGTCTTTCTCCCTTACGACTTCAAGACACCCTTCTTGCCTATCCATAGGCATAGCTCCGGATTTAATGGGCCCAGTCGTCGTTTCATGACTCAGTCACTGCCACCTTTTTGCATCTGACCTGATAGGTTTAGACTGAAACTAAACCCATCTTTTTGCTGACTGTATTGCTCTCCGCTTTCCTCTGCTTTCTCACAAGTGTAAATGGTTTGCTTCAAGTTCAGTTCCTTGCCTTACCCATCACCACCACAGCAATCTCTTCTCATTTCCATCTCCAAACCAGTTTAAGGTGCAAAACTTCATCACCCTTAAAAAACCCTTGAGAATGAGCTGCTTACTAGCATTAATTTTTTTGGCAAAGCTCCTCATAAGCTCGAAGAACTTTCTTCTCAATTTCAAAAGAAAAAAAAAGACCATAACAAAAACTAAATATACTTTCCACTTCTACAGTTACTGTGGAAGAGACTTGCTCAGTTCATACCCCAAACCTCATTGCAGGAGAGTCACCAGATGGATCTCAGACTGAAGTACTGAGAAGCTGTTATGGAACAAATAGGCAAAACAAACTAACAGAATCATAGTTGCCAATCAGGAGTACAAAAGAAACTCAAACATGAAATAACTACGATACTAGCTATGGTGTGTTAGCTCTTGTTTTAAAATTGCCTTGTTAACTCAAGCATTGCACGTAGGAAATCTGGACCCAATTTTCTCGAGGATTTGGTGTCTACACCGAGGAGTAAGTAGAATATAAGAAAGAATTTGTGACAATACAGTGAGGAAGATGTGCCGCACATTTTAAGAAATGCACCTCACAGACCTGTTGAGACCTCTGAGGATGCGAGCAAGTGAATTACCAAAAAAGGTCCAGGTGAACTATCCGTCTGGATTTCCAAAAGGAACTCAGCAAAGTTTCTCACCATAGGCTCTCAAGGCTATTAAGCAGCCTGGAAACAAAAAGGAATTCTCAGATGAAATATTGGAAAGAGATGGTGGGAGAAAACTGTTTTTACACGAGGATTCTGCCAGTAGGTGAAGTGACATGGGATGCTGACAATTCTAAGCTATTCAGTCTGGTAAAGATGAGGGCTGTCTCTGAAGAGGCGCAGGAAGAGCTTACAACTCTAAGTGACTATGCTTTAATATCAAAATTAAAACTCAGTAGATGGTAGTGTGAAGTAACATACCTAAGATAAATTATCCTAATTTTGCTAATACAGTTGTAGGTGCTGAGGTGTCCATTACGCGTCAAGAATGAGACTTCATAAATAATTCAATGCAAACTTGAGTTCAGTGCCACAGAAATCAATAAAGCAAATCAAACACTTACTTGCTGGCAGATTAGCACAAACGAGTGCTCATCCTGCTGTCGTAAAGTTATGGAAGCCCACGTCAGTGTCTCCCCTACTGGAGGCAAGCCCACAGCCCATCTGCCTCTCCTCCTTGGCATGGGAATTCTGGTTGCTTTTCTCCTTTGCTCCACAAGCAGGAAGAACACACACAACTCAGAATTTCCTCACGCAAGTCTAATCTTTGCCAGTGGTTCTCCCTGAAAGAGCTCAAACCCTCTACAGCCGTCCTGTTGGTAACCTGCTGAGGGAATAACTTGGCTGGCAGTGCACTGAAGCTCCTATGCTGCTCCCTTGTAAAGACTTCAAGAATATTGGACTTCTCAGCTGCTTGGTGACGGTTTTGTTCAAAGGTCTGCATTTTACTAGGCACTATTAGAATCAGTAGTGTAGCATGAGACTACCAAAATGTTTGCCTCTTCAGCTCCAGTAATTCTGTACCCTAAAGATGTACACAGCCACAAAGATGGCGAAGGGAGCAAAGGTTATGTGTTTCCCTAGCCAAAGGCAGTTATTTGTCTGTTTGCTCCAGTAAGCTTTAAGTAAGTTCAGCAATAATGCGAAGAGCTAACTTCAACATCAAGAGCGAGCACAATTTACTGAACAATTCTCTAGATAGAGGGGTTTATACTTATTGCATAGTGCATGAGAATACAATTTTTGCAGAATGAAGAGCCAGGGATCCATAGGTTCCATGTCCTGGGGCAATTCATGAAAATATTAAGCTTTCTTCTCCCTTTCAAAAAACCCCTATTTTACAGCTGTATTTTTGTAAGATATAGAAATAACTGGACATTATCCACAGGGCATTTTGGAAACTCTGAAAGAGAAAAGAGAATGACCCTAGGAATCCTCCCATACGTTTTCTGTCAGAATATTGAGAGATACATCCCAGAAAGGCCTTTGGGCATATTACTGACGTTATTTCCAGGCTAATTAAGGATGTATGCTCTCTCCCAGCAGGTTGAGTGATGTACTAGGTTTAACCAGGTCTTGCCAGGAAAATGAATTTACCTGCCTATTTCAATACATCATCTCTTCTTGGCAATATGATGGTAAGTACAAAGTCACCATCCAAATTTGCACAAAAGCAACAGATATGCGTAAGAGCGTGTACGCTTTCGACCTGCAAATTGTTCTGACGTAGCAAGGGTTTCTACTCCATCCATCTTTTCTGTAGCTACTCAGTCTCTGAAGGTGGTAACACTAATGTTCTTCTCTCATTTCCCTCTTTCACCCTCTTTTATGAAATGATCAAAATGTAAATAAAAAAACCCAAAACAACAAAATCCATAAAGGCAGATATGCTTGAGTAATCTTACTGCAAGGCAAGAACAGACACATATTACACTAGCAGCAAACACAGCTCCTCTGTGAAAAATGAGAACCAAATCCATCCCTTACACTGGGTCACGCTCCTCCAAGGTTTTATAGCTCATGGCTGCAGAGAAGGGATGAATCATAGAAATGCTGGTTGGAAGGAACGGATGTGTTTCGTCCAACCCATGGCTTGGATAATGTTGGACTACTGCCAGCACTCAGTCAGATCAGCCACAGCTTTGTTTGGCCAAGTCTTGAAAACCTCCACGGATGAAGCTTCCACAGCCTCTCTGCATAATCTGCTCCAATGATATATACACCTCTAGTTTGGGTTTTTTTGGAGGGGGAGGGGGTTGTGCCTAGATGGGAGTAGAAAGTAGGGAAATGGTAGGACACACTATATATGCCGCATGAACTAATAGCAGTGTTATGGACTCTCTCTGACTTCCACTGAACCAGGAAACTAGGTGGAATTCAAAGTTTTCATAGACTGAGGAATTAGAAAGAGGCACGATTTAACAGCTTAAATCTTTGGCAGAATTAGAGTGCAATGGGGAAATGTATGAGTCTAAATTCACTATTATTTCAAATATTTATTCACTGCTCTTTTCTTTGCTGATTTGAAAACACTCTGACAATGAAATCTCCCCGGATGCTGCTCCCTGAGCCTAGGACACAGGCGCGTCAGCTTGAATCACGCTGCTTCCAGCCCTCTGAGCATTTCCTGGTTCAGAGCGAGCGAGCAGCTACATTCTGACAGCTTCAATGGGGGGTGTCAGCCTATTTCCAGAGCTTTCAAAAGACATTCCATCATTTCATGAATCATACCATTGTGTGGAACCTCTGAGATAATGAGACTATGAACATCATCTCACAACACTTTTTGGCTCAAAGACAGGGAAACATATGGGCATTCTCCTCTACACAGATTTTGCAGAGGAAGTAGGGAAAATCCTACAGTCTGTAAAAGACTTTTCTCAGCTTCATTTGGAAAAAGGTTGGATGCTGCTTGCAGTGGACAAGATGGAACTGGTCAGCCACAGACTGCGCATCTCAACACAGATTTCCTTTAAGCTTCTTCACAGAAGTGTGAAAGATGAAGAATCACCATGGCATGTGAAACCTGCTAAAGCTTGTTAAACTGAAATAGTTCCAATAAAGCCATCTCACCTCAATTGAATGACTATTTTTCTCTCTTATTGCTAAATCAAAAGTGTCTGTGAGACCACCTGAGCCTAGATTTTAGCCTACGCAGGTAGGATGACCCATCTACAGGTTACCACTAGGCAACATAACGTGATAGTCATTGAGATGAAACTGATCTGCAATAAAAAAAATTAAGCTCCCAAGTCCTACACTGCAGATTGACTTGACCATTTAGAATCCTAAATCTCACTGAAAACTCTTTATACTTGAGCTTTCATTTTGGAAAACAGATGTTAAGACCTAGCAGAGATTCTGCCAAAATTGTCACACGGAGCTTCAACTACTCACTCTCACTTATCTCACTCTTCAAAACAGCACTTCCGAGTTGTACTATGTAACAGGCTTTACATTTACATGCTTATCAAAAGTTTTATTCAGTAGCTTCTACTTCATTTGGTTCAGCCACAGCCCTCCAGGCCCATTCACGCTCTGGTATTTGACCTGCTTATATATAAAAACTACGTAGGGGAAACAATAAAACCCAAACCCACAGTACATTCCCTCAAGGAAGGATGTCTAGCCCTCTGGAAAAAAAAAAAAAAGTGAAGGTGATACAAGAGATTAAAACATTTTTCTACCTTGCTTAGATTGTTCTACATATGGTATCTATTAAAATTCTCAAAGTCTACGTATCATATGTCATATGAGAGCAATAAATTACTTTAATTGGCTCAAGTGTGAATTTTGAATGAGGGAGTATTTGTAGGTGTTTCAAGGTAAAACAGAACTTAATTTTTCGCAGTAAAAGGCCACATGTTCTAAGGCAAATTCCTTAAATAAAAAGATAATGTAAAAACTTTCTGGCATCCAGCATTTCTAGCGTGAGCAGGGATAGTTCAGCAAGTTCTTACATAAATTAATTCAAATCCTTCATGTGCAAATATCTGGAGAAAGCATTCCCCTACCATTTGAAGTGTTCATTCAACAGGCAAACATCATCAGTGTGTACAATACAGCGGAGTAGCCCACCTAGCTGCCTACACCGCACAAGCAGAGCCAGCAGACGTAACCTCCGCGGTACTGCATTGCGGCACTTCCCACAGATTTTAACTTCTCTGATCAAAATATTCCACTCAGGGTTTTAGATGAGCATGGTGCTCTCGGTGATCTGGACACATTCCAGTGTAAACTTGGAGGTTTTTATAACAACATGACAGGAAGGAGAAGTAAACAGGCAAAACAGAGGATAACTTGCCTGTGGTGAATTTGGTAAGTATTTCTTAAGTATCAGACCCAGCTTTGCACAGTACCGAACTAAGGCTCAGCTTTGTTGAATTGAAAGATGTCTAGAGCTTGTTCTCTTCGGTAATATTCTGCGTTTATTTACACAGAGAGGACAGAGATTCTGTCCTGGTGACACAGCAGTGAGGAAGAGGTGGTCTGAAGCACCTGGGCAGGGACTCCACAGAATTTCGATTGTAGATTCAAGGAGTGAAAAACAGATTTCTTTCTTTCTTAAGCACAGGTATGTTCCCTGATATCAACATCTACACAGAACTAACCTGAGTCTCAGCATTTGTACTTATACCTCTAGGGAAGGACAGATTCCAGAGACAATAAAAGTTGTTACAGGCTAGAGCACCATAACATAAAGCCAGCCCCTCTGGGGGAGTGGGAATTCCCTTCTTCTCCACCTTTTGTGTCTGCTTCCCTCATACAGCTCCCTCCAAATTGCTTTGCAATTAAACTTGCCAGGGCTCAGCTAACAAAGAAATAGCATCCAGGTACTTACATCAGAATGAATCCTCAACAGTTCAGTGGAATATGTATGTATAATTAACAGTCACAGCAATTAAAGCAATTTCATGTTGTGATATCCATTCTCCGCAGAAAGGAAAATCTAGTTGATTCCTCCTGACTGAGCACCAAGATCACCAACACAACACTGAAAGATTCAACACAGCAACTTGCAATGCAGAAAATCTGCCTCCTCTCTTTGGTAAGAAGAAGAATGAGGCGACACGCAGAGTTCTTGCTCTGATCTGTATTGTGCTTTCCTCTGCTGCGCTGCTTTGGCCTACACCGAGTCAAAAGTACTCTAAGATGCAGCACGCTGATCAACTTTATTTCTTCTCCGATATGCTTATGTTCACAGCCTGTATTTAACTACATGTTAAAGTACAAGCAAAAACTAGGGACTGTGTTCTTTGCTACATCTGGCAGTGAAATGTAAGAAGAAGGCCAAAGGAACTGAAAGAAGAACTGCCAAAGCAAAATTGCATTCCCCAAAAGCATTCCACAAAATGCTGGTCACTTGCTACAGATCATGGAGGAAATACCAGTAGATTTCTGTCACCCAGAGCAATCAGGAGGCACGACACTGGCCCAGTGGAACTGGGAAAGAAAGCTTTATGGGGACTGGAATTAGAGAGATAATCAAAACCACGATGCAGATACTCCTACCACCAACATCTATATCTTCACAAGCTATAACTGTTTGTTTACAGGATTTGACCGAAATAAAAGAAGTCCGTTTGTTTGGGGGCTTTGATGCACACTGCCTGCATGATCCTGGGATGCTTCAGAGGCAGCCATATGTAGTGTCATGCCGATGAGAACATATACTCATGCCAATAGCCCCTTCTTTTCGCATAGGTTAAACCAGTCACAAACCTATTTGCAGCATCAGTCATTCATTCCATAAGACTCAGATCACTAAGTATAAAATGGGCTAATGACACTTTTCTCCTTACGTATCTCTATTTCCCCAGCCTTCGTCTTGATCAGATCCGAGTATGTCTGGGTGGTGTCTCAGTATATACCTGTAGAGTACCTAGCACAAAAGGAACCCAAATTTGCTTGGCATATGTCATTCTAACAGTAGCACAAGTAGGCTGAAAAACACCTTCTGTTTTAATAGTCCGTCTTTGTAAAACACTCTAAAATCAGAGGGGCTTTTCCCTTCCACATCTAGTTTAAAGCATTCTCGTAGTCAATGGTCCCATGGAAGTGGGAGTGAACAAACTGGATCCTTTCCATTTCCTTGAAGTCCCAGCACACAGGAGAAGCTGGATTCTCTGTCCTTTACACAGCAGAGAAGGAGGGGAAGAAGTAAAATGCAGGACACTTCTCAACTGACTGTCAAATGCCAGGAATCTTTGAAGAAGATTTTACCACCTGGTTCCTTAAAGATGTGTAATGCACAGAGCTGCAACGATCTGAACTTCCCATGTACAGAGTACAGCAAGAACTTAAAGGTTTTGGATACGAGTGATAGAGAGGTAAACACAGTCACTTAACAAATTCTGGCCCATCTGGGTGAAACAAAACATGCTTCCAGGTGAGATTCATCCTTGAATAATCTGGTTAGCCTTGGCAGAAATTGCCCCATTTGGCAACAGCATAATTTCAGTGTCTACATACAGGCTGGATGCTAGTGGCTCAGCCAGGAATTAGAAGACAGAAATGAATAACGTCTGGCGCTCACTAGCACTCATCACAGCCAATGAACAGAGGCTGGGGGCTTTCCTTGGCTCAATAAAAGGG
>NW_010407445.1:20561-30775 GCF_000710305.1 Buceros rhinoceros silvestris | reverse complement strand
TAACGTCGGGCGCCCACTAGCCCTCATCCCAGCCAATGAACAGAGGCTGGTGCATCTCTTAGGCTAATTACAGGAGCTACAGCTGAATTAGAGAATAGGCTGGTAACCCTTGTATAATATGCTACAGAGGTGCCAGTCCAAGTGAGGACAGTCATATCAACCCATGTTGTTCAGAATGGGTGAGCCAGGGAGGTCAGGAGGACAAGTGTTATGAAGATATGGATAACCCATGCAGAAAACAAAAAACTAGGGAATACATGCGGTAATAGTTTAGTACAGTTGCAAGTGGTTTAGGTTTTAGTGATCTAGGATAATCTCAACACTTTTTTTTTTAAATAAACTTAAAACGCTTTTGGAAAGAGCAATGATTTTCACTCTGCTACAGCAGTTCCTAGACCCATTTAAGAAAACTATGGATTTTAATAATCATGTCTTCTTTTTGGTTCCATCTCAACCGTTTAGTGAGTCTTCTCCACAAGGTGGCAGAAAGACCACACAGTTGACCAATAATGGTTACAACCAACTGCTGTCACAGAATTACCACAGTAAAAATCTCACCGCCCAAGCAAAATAACTCCTTAAACAATTAATTCGGTGTTAATTGGAACAGTGAAATATATCCATCTGATACAACAAAGGTTCAAGGAAGATGACAAACAGAAGAGATTAACCTGCTTAGTCATCATGACCTACTCAAACATTGTTATGCAAATGGTGGTTTGCACAATGCTGTCCGGTGACACCTTGGGTATCTGAATGGAAATGGATATGAAAGCAATTGGGAGAAGAAAGAGGATCATATTTTAATATAAATGAAACCAGCCTGGAGGGCAATAACCTCACACCGGATGAGTTTTCAGACACTGAATCTTCAGAAAAACCAACTCAAGATAAAGAGGCTTTTAAACTGTAAGTTTTGAGATGAGTAATGAGGGCACCGGGCGTGTGTGGGGAAGGACCCCAAGCGCCAGATCACACCGGGCTGTGCAATGGGGTGACGTCCAGGTGTCTGTCAGACAGGAGGGTGGCGTGGGCAGGCCGTCAGCTCTCGGGGAGCAGGGCTAGCCTGAGAGGAGGACGCTGGGTGCGGAGGGAGGCAGGCAGGCAGAGCAAGGCCAGCTGGCAGCAGGAGCCTTCTGGCAGGACTGAGATCCGGGATTCAGGGCAGGGGCAGGAGCAAGACACGAACTCAGCATAAGGCTTGGGATGGTGGTAACAGACTCTGCAGCCTGGAGCAACTTGAGCTCAGCTCTACGCCTGGCAGTCCGGAGTGCCCTCTGGCCCTGCAGAGCGCATGAGCCTTAACATCAAGCCTGAAGCCCCACTGCCCCGCCAGGCTCCCTCCTTACAATAAGGTTGCAAGTCACTTCTCTAGACTAGAGATTACATTTCTGTTCCGCTCCAAATTTGCCTGAACTGGCTATAACTGATCACTGAAATTCAGAAGGGAAGCAATTCTTGCCCAGCACTGTATTTTCTGATCTCTCCCCTCAGAGTATCTCTCTGTGTCCATTTGACCCTGTTTTTTTACAGCAGATAGAAAGACGTGCTGCACGTACATAAGAATCCCTCTCTATTCCTCCACCAGATCCTCCCAGGTTCGTCTACATCTCCAGTCAATAAATCGCAATTTATCCCTTGAGGTTCAGCACTAGGAATAATCCTCACACCCTCCAGAACAGCCTCCACCCCTGGCATACCATATGAGTCTTTTAGAAGGCTTTAAAAAAAACCCTGGTTTATGAAATGTCTTTTAGAGGAACTGACTGTTGCAGTTATTTTAGAATCAAATGAGAAGCAAAAAATAACCAGAAGCTGGGGCAGAAGACTCTTAAACTGGACAGAAGCGTTAAAGCCAAGTACGCAGTGGTGGTGACAGTAAACACAATCATGTGCTGAGAAGGCCTGACACGACCTCGTCCCAATGACAAACATCCTCCTCAACTTCTGAAAATATTCATGGTTTTGTTGAAAAGTGATTCCAAGCTCTGTTGAAGCCAGAAAATCAAATTAAGAAAGCACTTTAAAATCAGCTTAAAGTGATTAAAATTTTTGAGAAGTGTAAAAAAGGGGATTTTTAAATCATTTTTGCTTGTCAAGAAGAAAGTACATCATCTGACTGAATGTGTTGCCCACATGCAAACAGAACAGCTATGAGAAGCTTGGCTGTGATGTGCAACGGCTTCAGCGTCCACCACGGTGCCACAGGGAATGCAGCCTCAGCAGTGTCACTCCTCCTGCCTGCTCCAGCCCTAGAGATTGGGGAAATAGGTCTGTAAGAAGTTGGCCTTTTTTGTGCCAACCCATCAGCCTTGCAGAGGTATCTCAGCATCTTCTCTGTCCCGTCCATGCAATGTCAGCCGTCTGGCCTAGGAAGTGGAACTTCTCAGCCTTTCCCCCTCTTCTGCAACCAGGTAAGCCAGACTTCAGTTAAAAAAATGAATTCACTGAAATACATTAACACGTTTGGGATGCCACAAAGAAAACCTTGTAGTATCTTTTGTAGGGTTTTGGATTTTCAGTTTAAAGCAGCCAGAGTCTCCAAGGCAATTTAGTGGAGTTTTAGAATAGCTTCGGTTTATACCGGCGGGACTGTGCATCTACAGAGATATTGCCCTACATCTGAGAGAAGTCAGGGCATTTGAGGAGATTCTCCTCACAGAAAGAGAAAACACATCTCAAGTGCTTTTATTTCATGTGTGAGAAAGATTGATCTTACTCCTGATCCATGCTGGAAAAGAAAGGTGATTTTGCAGCTGAAATCCAGGAGACAGGGATTTGTCACCCTGACAGTTCACAGGTTCTCTGCATGGCCTCAGGTGAGTTGCGTCTCTGCTCTCACCTGGGAAATGATGGAGGCGGTGTGTCACAGCTGCTTCATCTGTGCCTTACTGATCTACTTAAATCATCTTTGTTTTAGGACGGGAACAAACGCTGAGGGCTGGCTTTTTCTTGACAGAAGAAGACTAATAAGGCAAATATCAATAAAATGCCCTTCTGTGCTTACACAAAACTATTCACGGCACAACAGAGGAGAATGGGAATAAGAGCAGGGCAGCCCTGCACAGGCTCTTGAGTGGGGAATCTTCAGCTCTTCAACTTTTGCCCTGATCCCCAAGAAATTTTGTGTTAGAGCTAAGAAGGAAGCGTATCAGAGCAGGTCAAATGTACTCTCGCCATGAAAACTCCATCTCCGGAGCACGCTGGATGTGCGTGTACAGGTCCAGCCAAACAGGGTCAGCGCTGATTTCCCCAATTTATAGCGCAAATTCTCCCCTCAACAAGCACTCACATGCTACACCTGGTGGACACTTGTCTGGCTGACAACTGTTAGGGTTTCACACTGCCAGAATATGGGGCATGCAGGAATGAATGAAATGAAGCAGCACATTGGCCTTTACGTCCTTTTGCTGAGATCTTGCAGACTTCTCGAGCTGCCTGGCTTCAGTGCTAAATACTTGGGTTACTCACGAAGAACAGCCTGCTCCCTCCCCCAGAAGAATGAGCCTGCAGTGAAAACCCTGCAAATGGTTCCCAGCTTGCAACAAGGGGGGTTTCACTGTATAAGCGATAATCTACTTTGCAAAGCTACTTGTTATAGTTAATGGGTATCAGGGTAGTACAGAGAAAATTGTGACCAAATGCGCTTGGGTAAAATGAAGGTAAGTTACTGGAGCACTGCACAGAAGGAAGGAACTTTGCTGCCAAGCTAAAACACCACAGATCTGATCCAGCCATTTACTGATCACGTTCACACAGCGGCAACTGCCTTGCCCACTCTGCAAACAGAGGATATCTTCACGTACCCCGAATCTCTCACCTAGCATTGACATTTAGTGTCATACTAGATAAATAAAGTCCTAAAAGCAATGCAGTCAGGAACCTCCCTTGCAGGTTTGGTTGGGATTTTTTTTGTTGTTTTTGTTTGGTTGGGTTTTGGGGGGTGGGGTTTTTTTTTTTTGGTGGCATCTTCACAGATGATTTACCCCAAATTAACCTGTTTAACTAAGCATGACAAAGACAGCATAGCTACATCTTTCTTATTCTTATAAACATTATCTGAGGGGCAGTCAAGTTTGCAATTCTTTAAAAGAAAGTCCCAACCCTGCCATAAATTGTGACAAATCTGATCAATTGTCTAAAAATATGAAAGCATTTATAACACTGTGTATCCGTTTGCTGGGAATAGAAGAAATGGGAAGAAATTGATGCAGCCAGGAATTCAGTAAATTCTATAAAAATCACACAGATATAAAATTTGCTCAGTGTCACATCCTTAGCCAGTTAAGCTCTAATTGCACTGTAGTTTAAGATGGAAATGATTTACAGAGCTCATCAAATTTATGTCACTGCAAGGGCTGTCACAGAAGATGTATCAGATAGTAAGCTGAGGATACATTTGTTCTTAGCAAAAAGGCCAAGAAAAAAATGTATCTTCTTCCTACATCCATCAGCTGAGGCGAGAACACATAACTGGTTTAGAAGATAAGGCAATAACTAATTCAGTCATGTGAAAAGAGCTGCCATGAAATCCCTCCCACCACCCACCACATTTTTCCACCCACATTGTTTGTGCTGCTGCACAATCCCCACCTAAACTTTAAGAAGCTGAAATTCATCTCTTGGCAATCCTAATGCTTTGTTATTTCAACCCACGATTCTTTGCTTCGTTGGTGGCATAATATGTTAATGACAAAGAAATCACTACAAGTCTAATTCGAGACCTTCAGATGGCCACAGCAGCAGTCACTTGAAAGGGAATCTATCCTTATTAGAGAGGAGAGGATTTGCAATCAATAACTGTCAGCTGTACGTTTCCTTAAACATGCTGTCAATGGGATTTCTCTCCTTCCTTCTATCAGTCAAATGCTTTTCATACTCACAAATGTGAGAGCCATTTAGTCACTCACTCGGTGCATCTGTTTGGATTTCAGTTTCTCCAGTGAGAAAGCCAACGAGCAGGCCAACACCGGCTGCGATTTTTCTGTTATGTGTATACACATGTAGGAGAAACTGTACTGAGACCATAAACTCATTTCACATTCTGTAGGTCACTGAACAGCTGCTGGTAATGATTTTTGCTCACTAATGACCTAGGTTATATTTGAATCCATGCCCTAGAGGTGAAAAACTCTGTATTCCATTACTGATCCCCTGAGTCATAAAATCCCTTGATAATTTTTTTCAAGGTGGCTTTTGCAGTATTGTTATTTATTAGCTTATAAAAATTACATGTTCATCAAGCTTCAGCAAAAGGCATCACAAAAAAACCTGCACGAATAAGAGATGGAAGCATTTGCATGAAACGCCCCTCAAAATGTGGCAGTACAATGGAATCAACACTATATAACAGTCAAACGGCTTGGAAGTAACAGACTTGCTACTCATTGAAAGGAAATGTTCTGTCAGGAGAATAGAACTGTATAACCGTGTATTTGAACAAGACATTGTTCCTAGCATAGAGAAAAAGCTATAGTAAATGAATTATAGCCTTGGCTTTAAGCCCCATCCTTAATACTCCAACACACACCACTCACAAATTTAAGTTAACGTGGCCATTCCTACTGGGGAAGAGTTCTACTTCTAGTAAGATATTATACGTATCGTTTGCCACATTATGACCTCCCATGCATTATACACTCAAATCTCCAGCTCCCAATGCAGGATTTATTACGAGAAACACCCAGGCTCTTAGGAGGGGAAAAACCAAACAACTGTACTGTGAACCTTAAAAACAGGGACCTGCGTAACAGATGTACCAAAGGGTTAAAAGACAGAGATAAGTGCTTTGGTGTCTCAATGTGCCAGTGCTCTTCAAATATTAGACTCTACCTACCTGCTGTGCTTAGCTTCAAAATTCAGCCCTGCCACAGGAGGGGGAAAAAAAAAAAAAAAAACTGTTTGCTTTTTCATCCGTGTACCACATGGCTTTCACTTTCATCAAAACACAGCAAAAGTGTCACAGGGGAATCATTCCCTTGGCTGCCTTAGCACTGCTGATCTTTGACCTCCGCTGGAAATGGATTCCAGGCACACTTCTGCCTGACAAGTGAACCGTGTAAAATCTTGATGAGGTGCGTGTTTTGTTTTGTTTGATTAGCAAGCCCTAAAATCAAGGGAAAGCTTTGTCTAACAACCAGAAAAAGCCCACTTGCTTTATCCGTGCTTTCCCTTTGCAAATTTACTGACCTAGAACGGCAAATGCTGTCTTCTACATAGGTAACAAGCACATTAGTACATCAAAGGGGCATTTTAGCGAGACACAAAGGGCAACAGCTACGCGTGCAGACCTTGTGGCAAAAGAGGAAGGCTTAGAGCCATGACGTCATAAATCTCAGCAACTCCCGCAATGCACTGAACACGTACGCGCAGAATAATGAATCTGCTCCCTGGAGGAGAAAGCTCGAGAGCAGGAGGAAAGAAAAGATTATTTTTAGCTAAGGGAACCCTTTGTCTTACAGCATTAAAAATCCTTGAGTTGGCTTCTCACAATAGCAGCCTTGTGCAGTGCTCTACTTTTAACTCATGGAGTGCTGTAAAACGTAACAATTACAGAGCAAAGTGCCACCTCCTGAACTTGCCTATTTGCTCTTTCCTTGACTTTTGGCTTTTATTAGAATTTTGCACATATCAAAGCTTCAGATTTTAGCCATAGAATTTAAAGCTCTTGTTCTTATCCATTACCAAGTTACACATTTTCATAACTAACACAAATCTAAGCAATAGGAGCAATAAGCATCGTTTATTAGCCTGACAGGATTAAAATGTAATACTTAAAATTAAACTGAAGGTCCATTTCCATTTGAACATTTTATCTAGTGAGTCACAGATCACCCTTTTCCTCTAATGCCAAAGAAATTTGATTCTACATCCATTAATAATCTCAGATGTCAGCCATAGACATGATTTTCATCAATCATTGCATTAAAGCACTGACCAAAAGATATACCTATAAAAGAAGAAAACATACTTCCCACTACCTTAATGTCTTTAATGTGTTTTCAGGATTTTACATCATTTTGCTGAAGGCTGCTTTTAGTAAAGTGAAGAGACAACTGCATATACATCTCAGCTGCAAAAAATTTTATTTTGTTTAGCAAAGAAGAAAAAGAAGTCTTGCAACCTATTTTAGCTGCGTCCTAGATACTCCCAAGTAACGTGCTCCATTTTGCAGCGTACCTAGCTGTTCGCTAGGCCTGATTTGGATCAACTTTGACCCGACCTCTAGTGCATGTGGAAGAGCCTCAACTGCCTACTCTTGCTCCATGTGCCAGGGTGGCCTGGCATAGCTCTGTTACATGGTGCAACAGGGGTATGTCTACATCACCCAAATCAAACCTCAGGTGAGCTACCTGAGCTGCTCCAAAAGCATTAATTCAAGTGCCAGATACCAGACACACCAGTGCAGTATTAGTCTGACTAATAAGCAGGGTTAATTAGTCTATATAGCAGCTTGTACTAACGAATTTCAGTGAAAATGAGCTAAATCTAATTGCCTAACAGTTTTGCTGGTTAAGAGCGCATGCACAAAGTGTTACTATGAATTTGCTGGTCCACAGCAACCATTCACACAGTTAACATCTCAGTCCAGTGCATATCAGTTGCACTCCCCAACCATACCTCTGGAACAGGCCTCCTGACGGGCTCTTTGAGAAGTTATGCCAAAGAACGCAGAAGGAAGATGTGGAACTACCACAGGAGATCCTTCACTTTAGGACAGAGCTGGTGAACAGAAAAAAACATGGGCCGCTAACATCACACCACAGTGGTTCCGTATGTTACTGACTTCTGCAGAGGACAACCTTTTACAAATAGTAGTAAAAGATAAGGGAGGTGGCAATCAGAGTAACTCCGGTGGGAAAGGAGGAGTATTTCCCACCCTTCCTCTATCAAAAATCCTTCCCTGTGCCAGTCCACATCACTGGACAGCTCTTGGAAATCAGATGTCCTCAGTAAAGCAGCTGAAGGCACATATTATGATTAATCCATCACATACCTGCCACACACGAATGACGGCACTCCAGGACCTGCCACAGACAGTGCCTCTGACGGCAGCAAGTCTGACCCCTGGAAATTCAGCCTCTGCCCCCATTTCTGTGGCATTGTTGGTCCAGATAAACAAACCAAACGGTTCGCAACTGAAAGCCTGGTGACGTTTTTCAAGACTGCTGTAAATTTGTTGCTACTTGCTTCAAATGCAGAAAAAATTGAAATAATGCACAGCCGAAGACTTGCCTTTCAGAAAACTCTTCAGAACATGGAAAGCAACCATTTTCTTTGGGAAATTTGGCCATGGTTATTTCAGGAAGCACACGGATCCTTAGATGAGCATGCCCATCCTCTCTGTCACTGAATAGCAATGTATTAAGGATTCCTAGCCTTATTAGTAATAGCTAGTTATCACAGTAATTAAGAGTTTGAGATGCTAATAAATAGTTGCCAAATGTGTTCTAACTTCCTAGCACGCGCAGTAAATAATGTCTATTGCTTACTGACATGTGATACCATACACGTGCTAAATTACTGGCATCTAAAGAAACCATAAGAAACTAAATAGATTACACAAAAAATGTCCTAACTCAAATCTCATGGTCTCATCCTTCACAGGAAAAGCATCTGAAATCTGTTAATAACTTGAACTTTAGCCATGTCTTAATGAGATACAGTCTTGATCCTTTTAGTAAGCGAGGCAGCAAATTCAAATGTTTCTAAAAATACAGATATTACAATTCATTGTGACCAAACACTTTCTTGGCATTCAGTTCAAACAACAATACTAATGAAGCATGATAATCCTTGATGGTACAGGATGTTTAAGCATCTAATTAATATTAACAGGCAAAGACTAATCAAGGGTTGTAAAGAAAGTGCTATAAGCTGGGTCTTAGAAAGACGAATCACGCAATACTTGCTTGAAAACAAATCCTACCCTGATTGCCAATAATTGGACTTAAATAGGTAGGCCCTGGTGCATATAGACAGGTTCTAGAGTGGAAGTAGTGACAAAAAACCAAACCAACAAAATTTCATTATGGAAAAAGTTGTTCGGTTACATAAAAATTTCAGAGTTTCTGACAAGGAAACTGCAATGAAATAATTCACACTAACAACAGGCTCAAGGATTCTGCATCCAGGATTTATTTTATATCTCTCTATATAATTCTCTAGGTAAAAACTTTGCATTAAAACATTCGATTTGAAGGGCAGATGCTACATAAGAATCCGGAGAAACAGCCTTTGACCCCGAGACTGGCAAAGCCAATGGGAAGAACTTTACCTTGGGAAAGGATGCTTAATTATGGAGAGCAATGTGCTCAGACAGATGCTATGTTCAGTGAAAGGACTGTGTTTACCTGGGCTAAAGCACTAAGTGTGATCGGTGAAAAACAAAGCATCCTTATATTAAGGAAAAGATCCTGAGAAGCAAGTTAGAAGAAATCCCTGCATTGTTGAGGATCACAAAACAGGATACCCTCTGTAAAGCAGAAACACAGCGGCGCAGTAGTCCCGAATGGAACACAGCTATTGAAACGCTGACTAAGTGTGATCGGTGAAAAACAAAGCATCCTTATATTAAGGAAAAGATCCTGAGAAGCAAGTTAGAAGAAATCCCTGCATTGCTGAGGATCACAAAACAGGATACCCTCTGTAAAGCAGAAACACAGCAGCGCAGTAGTCCCGAATGGAACACAGCTTCCAGGAGAAGGTGACTGGAAGCATCCTTCATTAATAGCTAGATGCAGAAAGCGAGGCTGCAGTACAGGCCCAGAGGTGAACAGACAGCACTGAAATTAAGTCATAGTAATAATTACCAGGTGTTGTCTCATCTTTGACAAAGCTTGTAAAAATCCCTGTAGTAACACTGCTAAAGACTTCTTTATTTCTGCATGAGACTTTATAACCAAGTAGTCACCGTCTGTCAGTAAGAGCAAAGAAGAGAGGAACTGATCTTGAATTGAACAACCATGGGTTTCTTCAATACACCGCACAGAAGTACACAGGTAAGACTTCTATTATTATATATACAAGAATGTAATTCAAAAAATACTACTGTTTGAAATTTTCTGTTTCCGTGGGGCACACACGGGAGTTAAATAAAGGCGACACTTGGAATTTCTTTATGTCAGATGGGCACATTTCCCATAGGTTGTATACAAGTCAAGGAAAGAAAAATCTCTTATGGGATTAACATACCAGACCCAGCTACATAAAGA
>NW_010407445.1:8224-20367 GCF_000710305.1 Buceros rhinoceros silvestris | reverse complement strand
AAAATGACAGCCAAGCTGTCAGTCTCCAATATCTTGTCTGTATAGCGCAGAGAGCAACACTGACGGGATCCCTGCCAGCAAGTAATCTGGAGGCAAACATTCATTTTCAGGGAGCTTCAAATCGAGCTTTTGCCTGGAAAGCACCTCTCCGTGAGATTTTTCATGGGATGGATTTTCCTTCTCTGGCCTGCTCTGCCTCTGCTTTGGGTCCCGAATCCAGTTTGTTATTTAGCCCCTCTACCACATTACCCCTCTCTCTATATATACACTCATGATAAGGCTTAATGTCCTACCCACAAGGTTTTTTTTTCTGAAGATCTGTCAGTTAAACAACACTCCTCACTCAGTAAACGTTACGACCAGCTAAACCAGCTACCCTTTCCTTTGGTTGAGACAATTATGTTTCTCTATGCCTTTTTTTCTTTAGGGAGGAAAAGGAAAAGTTTGCCCACCTCTTCCTGATTTCTCTTTCAGACAGCCGCGCAACAGAGAATCTGCTTTAAAGGACTTTGGAAAGGGGAGTGGTGACCAAAGAGGACCTGCTTTCATTGTCCAAAGCGAATAACCCTATTTTTAAATTTTAAAGAACTCCGGTAAGAATATCTCATTACTCCCTGGGTGTAGGAAAGCAGACAAATAAACAAGGACTGGTTAAATCCTATTTACTGAAATGATCTCTCTGGATATTTGTCAGAAGCACATGAAGGATGTCCACCCAGCATCCAATATGAAATGGCAACAATTGAGTGGATTCTCAGATGACTTCCAGTATACAGCCAATGATGACCTTCCCATCTTCCCCAACTGAAGCTAAGGGGCAGAAGGACAATCTCTTCTTTTGCAAGAGAAAATGCATTTCTTCATGGATTTCTAGGGATGTCATGGACATACTCCAAGGCCACTGCCAAACAGGTAAGGAGAGTGAATAATCTGGATGATACCAAACATTAAATTACTTCTACAAAAAACAAACAAACAACAACGACAAAAAAACCAAACAAACCAAACCACCCTCTTACCTTTTCCCCTATGACACACCATTTCCTCTCTAACTTTTTCCTATCCTAACTGACCTCTGTCTAAATTAATGCTAAACTTGACCAGCTGGGATTAATGAACCTTCTAATAAATCACGCAAAACTATTACAAGTTTTGAAATCGAAACTCATGCTGTATTCCATATTGAAAAGAATTCAGTGATGGTGCCTCTTTGAAAAAAAAATTAGTACAAAAATAAAAAGAGGGGGGAAAAAAAGAGCCAAGAGAACAATGCTTTGATATGAAGGGAAATTTAAAGGAAGAGTGTTGTACTTCTGAAAACCATGTGAAGGAGATCATGCAATCATACACATCCAGAAAAGAAGTTAAGAGAATACTCTTTCACCAGAGAAAAATAGTAGCATTCCCTTAGCTTCTGCTCTTTTTTCAGCTGTTACTGCTCTGAAGTATTATCTGTACTCACAGCTGCCAGATAAGTAATATCGATATTTCAGATGTCTGTTGGGATCTTGTGATATAACAGGTTGTAAAACACACTACGGGAATGCAGGAAATATTAATCCTCATGTTTCAGGATAACCACTTCCAGGGCTTGAGAAGGTCAAGATGACATTTCCTGCATAGTACATGATTGCTCCCCTGATTAGTACAAAGATTTTCACCTTAAAAAGCCCTTGTAAAGCCAGTAAATAGGCAAAGCAGCATATCGAGTAAATATAAGGAGTATATAGGAGTAATTAGACAAAGGAGAAAATAAACAAAATACTCTCTTGCAGTACAGCAAGTTTTGTTTTTCCTTTTGAAAAGTAGAAGCATTGCAATTATTGGAAAATCAGTTTAATTTTCTTTTTCAGATTAAGTGAAAAAGGAAACTTTTATTTTTTAACAATTATTTTTACTATTTCAAATTGATTTTGGTAAGACTCAAACAGCCCTGTCTGGTTCAGAACAAGTTAATCCAAAGATTTAAAACATTTTCAAAATAAAAAGGTTAAAAAGGCAGAAAAACATTGTAGCTGAAGCAAGATTAAGTTGTCAGAAATTTCATGTGTGAAATATATTTCTATCAGAAAAGAAAAAGTGGGAAAAAAAGGAGAGTGTTGGAGATAGACCTGAAAGAACAAGAGTTTACAAAACGTTGCCTCTTTTCAGGAAGGGAAAGGTGAAATTCAATTCCCACACTAGGGAAAAAAGAACCAAGCAAACCACGGTGCCAAAAAGGCATAAAGCTTCGTATTGTTATTATTATTGTGAGATAGAAGAGAAGGAAGAAATAGTGAGCACCTGCATATTCGAGAGAGAAGGACAGGATATTTGAGTTCTTTTTCTATTGCCTTGAAGTATTGTACATGTGTCCTTCATTTGAACACCGTGGGCCTTTGCTTGTGAAAACTTGTGCGTAACGGTAGCTATCAAACAGGGTGAGCCTAGGCGACTTCGTTCATTAGCATTTCTAACTGACTTGGGAAGCTCAGCTGCAACATCCTGTTCAGAAATGCAGAAATCTTATCTGTAGTCTGAGGTGATGAACAGACAGAGTGTGGATGGTGTTTAGAATAAAAATTGAGAGCAGGGCGAGACTGCCTTAAAGCTTGTGTTTTCTGGAGAACAGGTTACAATAGGCTGGAGGACTGCACAAGGTGGGGGAGATTGAGAAGAAACGTTCTCTGATGGGTTGGTCACAGTCATTTCTTCTGTCTAAATCAGACGCAATTGTTAAGGTTCACATTCTTTGTTCTCCTATTTTTCAGTGCTTAACTTTTTCATATCTTTCAATGGCAACATCAGGTGCAGTTGAATTTGACCATCACGAATCAGAACTGTGATCGGGAAAGTGAGTCATCCACATTAGCTCCTCATTCTACCAGATTTTTCAGTATCATCACAGAGGATGCTGCGAGCTACATTCTCCCAATACCATTCTCCCTGAGCAATTTTTCTGCAAAAAAATCTTGTTGACTTCAATGGATACATGAGTTTTATTCTCACTGGCAGGAGACCTGATTGCAATTTCTGTTATAGCCACAAATTGCTCCCCAGCTTCAATCACCTATCGTTACCTATCAACCAAAGATCATTTCCTGAGAGCACTTTCTATCACTGAAAATACGAAAGTCAATGCTGACATTAAGAAGAGTTGCTTGGGAGGACCTGTGTCACGCTGCAGAACGGATCAGAAAGGAAGGAACAAAAAGGTGGTGAAAAATAAGCAGTTCCTCTAATAGTTGTTTACTTTGGGAAACAAACCTCTTCCCAGGCTTGTTTCAGACGTGCAACCAATCCCGCAGATAAAGCGGCAATAGGATGCAGGATTGATTGTTCCGAGGTCATTTTCTAAATCTTTTCCAGAAAAGAGAGAATTGTTGGGACATTTAGCCTTCTGCACGTTCTTTCCAAAACACGGTGCCAAGTTTCCTGCTTTTAAAAAAAAAAAAAGCAAAGATTCACACCTTCCCCTGAAACTCACTTAATTCATCTCCCAATATTGAATAATTTTCACGTGACATTTTAAGCTTCATGACTTTGCATTTCATTTATAAATGGATGAAAATCTGTGTTAGCAAGAAAGCAGAAGAAGTACCACCACATTTGGTCAGGACAAAACCAAGCTTTATAGACGAAGTAAGACATAGGAGAGAAAGGTGGTCAAGTTGCCTATCAAACTAAACACTCCTGCGTCACCCGATACACAAGCAGTGAAGCAGATAACCTGTCTGCAAGGCTCAGTTACATGAAGGTTTCCTTTTCCTCTTGCTATAAAAGGCAAATGGAAGAAAAATTATAATTGGATGGCAAATGAGTTATGAAGGCTAGCCTGAAAGTGGAGAAATAACTCACAAACTGGACTCTTCTTTTTCTTCTGAATGGTTAAGTCATTAGAAACACCCAAACATATTTCTTCCCCTAAATTTCAATTATTTGCTGAAGCATTTGCATACTGCAAATCAAAAAGCAGTGTCCGTGAGCTCTGGCTCAAGATTCACCACTGACAAAAAAAAGTGTAAATAAAAGGCACGGCCCAATTTAAAGAGCCCATCCAGGGACCTGAGCCTGAGTGCAGGCCATAATTTTGCAAAGAAAAATATTTTTTTTTCCACGGGGAAGGATCACATGCTCATAAGATACATGGGGTAAAAACCACATCTTCCTTCTCGGTTTTTGAACTCGCTCCTGTTGCCATCTATAGTCAAAAAACCCTGGATCCACTGAGTGCCAAAGGCTTTACCCAGTTGGATGAGGAGAGTTCATGGGTGGCTGGTCTGCAGCAAAGGAGTCTGTCTGTGCATGCCTTCCAAGATTCGAGTCTTTGTGAAAGGTTTGCTCTTCTACGCCCCCTCCAGCCACACGACTGAAGAGTAGGGGAGAGAGAAAAGCAAAACTGCAGGAAGGAGCCTGAGAGAAGCTGCAATTAAAATACGCCTGGCCAAATGCCAGCCCTGAATACCTCTAGATACAATGGGTCCCAAACCTAAATTAGGCCAACTGCCAGGCTCGGGGACGCATGCTCAACCATAATCTCCCAAGAACAGACAGAGACAGCAAAGTGCAATTAAGTGTTCTCACTTCACCAGTCAGTCAGAGCAATCCCCAGGCATAGCAACACTTTCCAGACATTTTAAATAACAACAAAATAAAAGATTTTATTCAATTCCTACCACTTTGCAGAAAGAGAAAATCTGAGATCTGGGAAGAGAAATATTAAAACGCATGTATGGACAGAGCAAGAAAAAAAAAGATTTCACAGCTATTTTTTGACAAGGACACGTCTACACATGAATGGCACTGATTTACCTTTTGATAACATGGCCAGTTGCAAAAATGTTGGCAAAGAGGCAAAAAATTAAATAAAAAATAGACTTTGGCTACAATTTAATGTTTGTTGCATTCTCCACTTGTACGAGACAGACTTCCAGTAATCCCCTCTTTGACACTACCACCACGATCCAACTTACTCCTCTCGTTAGGCTCAGTTATTCACCATCTGTCTGTGCAAAACAATAGCCTGAATATTATTTCTTCCTGAATGTGGAAGCAATAATGAAATACATTAGAGGAAAAGCAAGCTGGAATTAGGATACCTCTTGTCCCAGATGAGAGAGAGCTGGAATTTGTACTGAGGCTGCTGGAGTCCAAGTTCTGCCACAGCCTTGTACTGGGAGCCAGCTGCAGGGATTGCCAGTGAGGGAGAAAGCATAAATCACAGCCAGCACTACTTAGGGTCAAGAGTCAGAAGAGAAGAGAGGCTTAGTTATGAATAATGGCACTGTAAAGAGAACAAACCCTGCAAACACGCGGACATATAACGAGCAAAAACCGTTCAGGTAAGAAGGGCCATGAAGGTGAGGTCAGCCCTCGCAGGCTACGCAGCTTGGGGCTCTTGCTCTCTTCCATGTTAAGCAGAGCCAAGATGCAGTCTCAAATCTGAGCTCCAGGACTTGGTGTCACCCCCCATGTCATCCCCCTTTCCACAGTATCAAAAAGGCCAGGCTGGGTTGAGAGCAATGGTCATGGCTTACCTGGACACCCACAGGAGCCTGCTGTCCGGCAAGTGCCCTGGCAGAGGGTGTGCAGCTGACTGCAGGGCACGGGCACCAGGGCAGGGGACAGTGCCACGGGGCACCGGTGAGATGGCTGCTGCAGCCCAAGAAAGGGCCAGCAGTACACAGGTCAGCAAGGCAGCAGTACCCCTGGGCTGGGCTTAGAGGACAAAGGAGCTGGGATTACACCCCCGCCTGTGCCCACCAGCTGCTCAGTACCTGCCAGCATGAGGGTGGCCAGGATCAAGGACACAGCTTCAGTGTAACCCTGGTTCCGGGAGTTTTACCCACTTCCTGTGGGCAAAAGCTAGGGATGGATTTAGTAAATCCCATTCCCCTACAAGCTCTAAGGCAGGGATACAAATACTGCCAAGGACCCACAGCTGGCAGTTGTTAAGCTGAAAAATTTGGCCTAACTAGCCAAGCTTTGCAGTCATGAAACGAGCTTTGCCCTGGTAATTATTTGATTCCATTCTAATAACTAATTGTCATTTTGCTTTCTTCTGTATAAAACATTTATATGGAGACCCTCATAAACAAACCTGAGGATATTGAATTTTACCACCTCACAGCTGAAAAATTAATCTGTATGCAACATTGTTCAGTTACTCATCACTAACATTTCTAGGAAGTCTGAGATACCACAAGAAAGAAAGAAATACCTGAAGATTTCTGTGTACCTTTTCTTCCATCCTGCCAAAGAGAGAATAACAAGGTATTCATTGTCTGTTCTTTTTCTTTTATGATTGACAGAACTGAAAAAAGTCTCCCAGAGGAGCGTGTAAATAATTTAAATAACACATGCAGTGGTTGCCGGTACCCTGCCAGATTCACCCTGGCTGTAACTCTGCTTGGCTCCGTATCATTCCATCTCCAAATCAGATAAACAAAATGCCTAAAAGAAAATAAAGACAGAATAAAATTGACCAGTAACCCTCTCTAGTAACAGCTACAATAACAGCCTTGATATAGATTTAAAATCTAAGCTGTCTTTTCAGAAATGTTACAAGGAAGTTATGTGCTGAGCTGCTCTGGGGTCTTTGGATGGAAAACGCTACATATGTTCTAAGTCATTGTTAACTACCACCATGCGCATACCATCACTTTGAACAGCCAATCCAAAGTACGTGTAAAAGATGTTACAGGAGTATTTTAAACCAGGGCACCAAGCCAGAGAATATTAAAGTATATAAGTTGCCTGCCTGTCTCTAGAGGTTTTAATACGACGAATGCTTGAACTCCTGCTTGCCTTGTTCCGAGAGTAACGATGTAGTAACTGTTCATCTGAGTACAACCAGTCCATTGTAAACCCAAGTAAAATGGATACTACCCTCCAGTGAGCACTAACCATTGCTCTTTCTGCTTTTTTGTTCGTTTGTTTGTTTGTTTCTTGCAGAAAACATTTTCACTAAACACTGCAAAGAAGTTAAAAGATCTCAGTTCACCTACTGATTTAGAAGGCTACATCAAAATGGTATTTGGTTTTGGTTTGTTTTTTGTTTATGTATCATTAGGAAGTTAAGGGATTCTTTTTCTTGTAAATATTCTAGAGAACTAAATATCTGCACAAATTCATTTTAAAGCTGAAATAAATTTCATTACTTTAAGGCAAACATGGTTTGCTACAGCAGCCCACGGAAAACCTATGTTATTTATTTTTTGCTTTGAACATCATGCCAGCTACAATCTGAAATAAACCTCTGCTGGGTTGGGGGAGAGAAGAATATACACAGTTTTGTCTATCAAAGTCAAAGCGCAAAGCACAAACATCATTAAACTTTTCAAAACCTTTGTCAGAGGTAGAAATGTTCTCTCTGAGGGGAAAATAACAAAAAATGAAAGATTACTCCTGTTTAAATTCCTTCTACTGGATTTTACTTTTTAAGCCTTTAAAGCTCCTTCCTAATCCATAGGTATAGAGGCATTTCAAACAACAGAACCCAAGGACTAAATGTTTTGTGGTTTATCCTACATATGGAATCATTTACTTAACAACCAAATTGCTTGTGATATTAAGAAATTATTGTATGGTTTCTTAGCACTATCTTAAGTGTCAAGAAACAGTCTTTTCCCATGGAAAAATACTGCAACCCATGGCATACTCCACTGCTGTGGGTCTTACAAAGTCAGCCAGGTTTCCGTGACATTCCTGAGCTTGAATGAGCTGTGCAATACCAATCAACGAGGCAGTCCTTTGCCACGGTGTCTATGGAAGGAGGTGGCTTTCAGAAAGTTCTGAAGAATGCATCTGCCTCTGAACCAGCCCTGCTAATGGTGATGTTTCCTAAGGCTGTTTGGGGAGAGCAGCATTCTTCCCACTCCAATACGTCCACACCACTCTGTGAACTCCATCAGAAATCATCTCAGCTGATTCCGCGGCTCAGTAAGGTCTCACTCAGGTCTCATTATTATCGGTGTCGTGTGTAGTGCCTCGTTTGTGTGTGTGTTTAAAATTCAAAAAAGGATCTCGAGTGACATTCACTATCCAAAATTGCAGTGACACAGCTAAGCGTGGACCCGACACGTATATCTGGTAAAAGCATGTAACTATGTAAAAAGTTAAACCTAGTACAGATAAAAATCACTAAGCATTAATTTTAACCCAGCAAACTCCACAGAACTTGCTCCTTTTGAAAATCTTATAAAGCAAGTACTAGATGAAACAGAACTGATTTTATAGAATTCACAGAACCTGCTCTACAAGTATAAAGAACATGTCCTCTTTATCTGCATGTGAAAATAATTACAATTCAAATCATTAACGTGAATAGTAAGAATAACAAGAACTTTAATGGGTCCCTGCAGAGCATAGGCTAAGCTGGTTTGTTTGGCTAAACTCTCTTTCATAAACACAACTGCGGTGGAATTGTGCACACAAGAACAATAAAGCAGAGTAACTGCCAGAAAAAGAGAACCAGATAAAGGTGAACAAAGCAGCAAAGTACAAATAAATGTAAATCCAGTGTACCAAACATAAACGACAACTGAATCAGCACGCAGTGAGGAAGGCAGCGAAACAAGTACCGCTGTCTCGCAGCCACTACCTTTATCTCCTGCTGCCTGCCTGCTTCATGTCTCCAAACCAAGACAAAAGCAATAAAAATAACTTTTGGGGGAAAAAAAATCAGATTCCACAACCTCGTACTGAAACGTCAGCATATACAAACTGCTTTTTCCAGATGACAACTGAACAGACCCTCAAAAGAAGTTTACCCGCAGTCCACCTCTCCTGATGCGGTAAACAGACCTGAGCTGGCTGCTTGTTAGACAACTAAGCATCAAAGCAAGCAATTCCCCCTCAGAGGAGAATCTTTTAACAACCCCTTAAGGCTTTTAAGCACCAAATTTCCAAATACGCTCCAAGGACACAAAAGAAGTCCGTCACTCCAATCCCTGGCTCAGCTGAAGGATTTGATTAACCACCCAGAACGCATTACCTTGGGACACATGACAAGCGTAGATCTCTCTATCTCCTCTGCACGGATTTTCCAACTCTTTGTGAAACAGCTCCCAAAGGGCTGTATTACAGCACAGGTTTCAAACTCATGGAAATGAGTGATAGTTCTCCATAAAATGTTACATTTTAACCTAAAACATAAGCCCCTGAATCATAAACAATTTGGACATGGACAGAGTACAGCAGGAAACCTGGAGAAGTTACTGAAAACTTGTCCCAGCATCAGCCTTTCCCGCTCATTTTCAGAGGCCTGAAAACACTTTTTGTCAAGCAGGCGAGATCCACAGTCAGCTTTCCGAACACCTCTTCCTGACAGTTCGCGGTCTGTACAATGCACAGCCTCTAACTGAGGCTTAGACTTTGTCATGATGTGTGGAAAGATTTGATAACTGGAAGAGGATCTACAACAAACACAGTCTCGGGGGAAGAAATATGGACCAAACGGAGCGGTCATGTCTGTGTGGAAATCACGGTCGTGAGCCTGCTCCTGGAATTTGCTGTCTCCAACAGGCAATGCTCATAAAACAAACCCAGGAGACCAAGTGGTGGTTTTTAACCTTCATCCCATAGTTAAACGGCTGCTACCTTCATTAGAGACACAGAAGAGTTCTCTCGGGATCCACTCTCCGCTTGAGACACTTTGAAATTTTTTGTCCTGCCTCCAGTGATGGTGTGGGCTGCTTTAGTCACTGTTTTTAAAACTGGGCTTTGAATCCTTGCTTCAATTAACGTTTACATACGTAACATTCAGTAGAGCACAGACAGAAAGGAAAACCAGCAGTGACTTGGTACTTTTTAATGTTAATTATTTTAACCTGTTGCAAGTCAAAATATTCTAATCAATTCAACGTGTAATAAATGAGTATGTGCAGACACAGAGCTGCAGTAACAATATCTGCGCCACAAAACAAACCCCAATAATATTAATTTCAATTATCCTTGGTGGATTGCACTGATGCAACACTGGAAATCTTCTAAATGGAAACAACGTGCACATACATATCAGTTTATGCTTCTCTCTATAAACAGCTTTTTGCATTATTTACTTTCATCAGCATCAGCCTGTCTACTCACACTTTTAATCGCAGCAGGTTCCTGCAGTGTAAGAGCCTTAAGAACAGTAAAACAAATGGGTTTCTGATTCAAGAGATTAGCCTCTAGCACACATAACCATTATTCCAGCTAGAACACAATTCACATCTGGTTAAAGGAAATGTACTGTGCAGAGAGGCTCTGTCCATCACACAGCTCTGACGCGTTAAGTCTTTATTTGTTCCTGTATATTTGCTGTGCTCTAAGGTTCAATGGTGAACATGAATGGAGGTCTCGGCCCTTTTTTTTTTTTTAGCTTAGAGGTCACACCTGCTGTATGAAACAGGAAACAAATCTTTTCTAAAAGTAACACATGGCAAAGATTATTATTTCTTACGTATTCTATTAAACAGGAATAGTCAGTGTTTACAGGAGGGTCATTGCTCAACACAGAGATACTTTAGTGGAGTATTTGCCTCAGATGCATTGCTGACAAAATAAAGGAACAGTAGCAAAGGCAAGCTGACATTTGTTTCCATAAAGATAATCATTTAAAGTGGCAGTAGTGAACCTCTCGCAGTGGTAGAGAAAGAGAAGAGCTGCTTTCTTTACAGTGCAGGCTTGAAGAACTGTGAGTACAGTAAGGACACCCGAGATAACAGCAACACAAAACAATGTGTGAATGCCATGAGTTCTGTTTTATGTCCTAACCACTACCCGTGCTCATTTTCTGACCACGAACAGGCTCAAGCAAAGACACTTTTAGATGACAAAGAGGATAAATTAATTTAGGAATATGAAAATATTTAATTCTCTGGTTCTTCTCACATTCAAAGATAATGCTTAGAAGAAATCCCAGGTCAAGCCATACATGTGCTTTTAAGGCAAAACAATAAGGCAAAACTTGGGAGAAGATAAATCTGGATGAAGTCCCTCACACAGTTTCAGGAAAAGGGTTGAAAAGATAACACACTGAGAACCGAACGAACAGCACTCTGCCTGAGGGATTACACTTTGGCTAGTTATGTTTGTTAATGGAAAGAAAAAGTCATTTTAGAGTGAGCAAGACCGTTACTCTACCTTCCATAAACCAGAACGAGTTAACGCTAAACTCTACATAGTCTTGCATAACTAGATGGGACCTCACAGGGACATAAAAACATTATTAAATAAATGAAAATACACTGAAAACCAATTAAATATGAGAATCAAAGAAGTGAACCCCCACCGATACCATTCATAAATTTCCACGTAACAATGACATATTATCCAGTGTTTTATCGGGTCTGCTGCTGGTGGAAGGGGAAACGACATGACTCTGCACACTAGGCTGCACAGTAAGTGGCCACGCTGGGAGAGAGTCAATCAGTAGCAAACCTGAGATGACGCCGCGTGTAACTTGGGTTTTGTACAAATGAACATCACAGATGAGAATAACTCAGATTAAATATTAATAAAACATTCTATGCAGTTATTCCGAAGTCTTTAATTGAGGGCAAGTCTCGGATCCCAGAGACTCACATTCTGGGAGTGTTTGACATTCTGTTTAACAGCTATATTGCTTAATTGGAAGGAGTATGCTACAAAGAAAGCAGCGTGCTGGTCAAATTCTTAGTCAGTAGTACATCTCATGAATATCACCATAACCGAGAGAAGAAGTTCAGGAAGGTTTCAGCATTGGTAGAATAGGGATTTTTAACCAGAAAAAATACAAGCTAATCCATCTGTGAGCAAAGAAACTGAAACACAGCGATAAAATGTGAGCAAACGTTCAGTGGAGCGTTGTGGCCACAGGAGAACTGGAGGAAAGTCAAGAAAGGAGCAGCAGTGTATGAACTCTGCAGGGGTGGGTTCTCCAGAGGCACAGTCGCAGCACTCGGCCGGTTTGCTCCCAGGGTCTGGCAGCACACCAGCTCCCAGGTGTTCACCTGGAGATCTGAGCGATGACGATGAGGGAAGGCATTCTGCCCTCCTCCCTACACAACATATGCACTTGGGGCTATGTGACCTCTTGGCCTTCAGCTGTCTATAATGAATGTGTTTGCTGTCTTACTGCACGTCTCTCTGCTCAAGCATTCACTCAGGTGTATCCTGCTCCCTAGCAAACATTTTGTGGC
>NW_010407445.1:2033-8152 GCF_000710305.1 Buceros rhinoceros silvestris | reverse complement strand
ACTTTTGTGTGCTGGGGGCCTCCAGCCAATACAAACCATCACCTCAGAAGAGTGACAGTTGAGTGTCGGAGAGAGGAGGAACTCATATGATGTTGCTCAACACCCCTTTGTGCAAAACATCTGCAAGGGTTCTGCTTGATTTGCTGAAGAAGTTGCTGTTCAGCAGAACCACTCAACACCTGATCCCTCCCCAAGAAAGGCAGGAAAGGAGGGAAGGTGGCATTCAGACTGAAAAGGTAACATGAGGATCACTCCTACGTCTAATTCAGCCTGAGGAGACCTGAAGCTGTTGGCAGTGAAAGCTTTCAATGACGAACATCAAGATGGGCAAATCTGGTTAAGAGAAGGAATGTGAAAACTAGCCAAAGTATTTTAAGCAAACAGGAAAATAAGTGATTCTTTTGAATAGTTCAAGCAGGTATGATTTTTTAAAGTAACAAATTGATGTTATAAGGAGTAACATCTCATAGATTAAGCAGTTAAGTAGGCATTTTTAAGTAAAGTAACATTTTATCCTTAAAACATTACTACTTAGAGCTTGTGTAGTGAAATATTTCACAAATCCTTTTGCTTCTCTGAAAGCATTACGGCATTTCATAGAGAAGAGAAAGCTAGAAGAAAAGAGAAAGCATTTCCTGATTTTCAACAGGAACATTTTGGGGCTTGTTTCTGACTGGCCAAGTTAAGTGCTTTCTTTTTGCCTGCTTCATCATTCAAGACACTCACCCACCGAGCTCAAAAGCTCGGCTGTAATCTCCGCTGAAGGCACCTGACTTGCAGCCCACAGACAGTCCCGGGTCTACCACGGGGAACTCCAGGCCACACAGCACCTTGTCCTGTCTTCACCGAGAGCACATCAGCACATGCCAAACCAGAAGCACCTTGCCACTGAGGCCTGGCAAGGCCTTTGCTTGCCAAAAGAATTCACCTGTTGCTGCTATATATCTTATTTTGGTGTCTGTTCAAAGCAGCACGATGTAAGTAAATCGCCTGAGCGCGTGGGAGATCTTTCCCTTCCTCTCCAAACTCAAGGTCCTTTGATAACATGATCAGTCCAACAGGAAGCCCCCTCTTGGTTCCCAGACATACCTTAATAAAGTTCCAGTTGAACACTGATGACATAATCGGGGTAGACAGAAAACAAATTCACCCTGTGTTAGTACCTCAACAATTCACAGAAGTGCTAGACTGCAAAAAACAAACCTACTTACACATTCTTTATTGCACATAAACTAGTGCTTTCTGCAGCGGCTTTGCAACTCCTTGGTTATCCCACTCCTCTGTCAATAAACCCCTCACGTTCGCACTGTAACGGATTGCATTTCTAGAGCAGTACCCAGCGCATTCTCGATCATATCATGTGTGCATAGCCATGTCTATAAATACATCAACAAGAACATCAGAGAATATGCTTCCTAATAGGGCATTTTTCTTAAAAATTCACTTTATTTCCTTTACAGGTGTGTTCCAAGCTGTTTGCTTCGTTATTCAAGAAACTGCTGCTTCAACATTTTGGAAGGCACTGTCAATGCTCAAGGCTGAAAGGAGTGATATTGATCTCACCCCCAAACCAGCATAACTTGATGAGTGGCCTCTACTGCAACAAGCAGTCACACTGCAGCGCTATGGATCTACCTTCCTAGGGACACAGGGAAAGGGAGAAGACCGCGAGGAGGACACCTGCGTGTTTAAAAGGCCAAATCACAGACTTCCAGAGAGCGGCATTTATTTCACAAATTAAAGCGGTTTGTTTGTTTTGTGGCAGTTTGGGGAGTTTTTTTAGGTTTTTGTTTTGCCTTTATCTAGCCCTGGAGGTGACAAAAAGAGCCAGAAATTTAATAGCCAGCAAACCTTACGGAAACATGACATCAAATCTTAAATTAGTGTGTACTAAACGAGGTCTTTATTACGGGATTCAGTGCCAAAGATATTTGCATTGCTTATACAACATCACATGTATCTTTGCAGACAAAGCTAAAAACGTTGCAACAAAATCCTTGTTTCTTTGAATTTCAGAATAAGGGATTATAAAATATTAATTAGGTACTCAGTAATAGGGAGTATTTTAATACTTTCGGTACATCAAAGTAATTCAGAAGTGAAGTCATCTAACTTACGCCACCTCACTACAGCCCTCTCTCGAACGTAGGAATCCACTAAAGAACAAACATTAATTCTAGAGTCCTCACTGAATGAAGCAACATTAATGATTTTTTAAGCAAGCCAGCCATGATAACTGAGGAAAACAGCACATCTGCGCTAAGAACATCTGCTTTAAGAGACACATCTTCTACTGCCCACCACTCAATTCAGTGACCATTCTGAAAGGGCGTCTGCTTTTATCCAAGGCTCCGTGCGTCTTTTGTTTTCTTCTCAGTGACAGCACTGGATCACAGATTCATAGCATGATTTAATATCTAGTATCTCAGGAGCAACTCAGAATAAAACCACTTGCCTCTCGACTTCTTTGAAAGGCAGAACTGCAGAGCACCTCATGCCACATCTTCTCCCTGTCACTCAGGTGCTTACTGAGGAGATGCCTGTAACCCAATGGTTCACACCTTGCAGTTCCTCCAGTGACAGCAACACACACAGAACAGTGCAATAGAAGAACCTGAGTCTCATGAGCATGAGACCAGTCCCCCTGTTTGAAAGGTACCATTTTAAAAGTACACACTGGGAATAAAATTCCGGGCTTGTAGTACATTGGCTTAGGGGCTGATTAGCCTCACACGTTATTCACAAGATACAAGAGGTATTACACTGGTGTAATTTGTAAAGTGGTCAGGATTGTGCCCAGTTTGGGCCACCAATACACTTAAAAGAAAGGCAACAAAAATATTACAAGGACTATAAACACAATCTGTAAAACAGTTTAAAGGAATGAGTTACTTGATCAAAGCAAAACAAAACCAAAAAGTCAGCTGTGGAAAGCAGGAGCAAGGAATGGGACACAGCAGTCTTCCAGCACCTAAAGATCACCATAAAGCTGACAGGGATAAATAATCACCACGTCCACTTGCAACAGAACTAGAAGTAGTCAGTTTATCTTGCAGTGAAGAAGATTTAGCTTGGCTACCAGGAGAATCTTTCTTCCCATAAGGGTACTGAATCACTGAAATAAGACATGGAGAAAGCCATGGAATCTGTTTCACAGGTTTAGAAATACAGATGAATTTCCATCAGAGATACAAAAATTACTAAGACAGTGTCTCTTGTGGGTCAAGAGTTATCTAAATTTTAAAACCCGATGAGCATTTGTACCAATTAAACCACCACAACTATTTAAATAGAGAAGTAGTCAAATAAACCCACTTCCATAGCTTGCACTAGAACCCTTATGGAACACATGCAGCCATTACCCTGTTTGAAGTAGCTTACTTTTGCATCTTGAAGTGACTTTACCTTCTCAGAAACTAAGTTCTTCCCCCTTTGAAGACCTCTGCCTTACCTCTAGTACTCATGTTTGGTTCCCTGTTTCATAGCCTTTTTACAATCATTCTCAATGTTATGTCATTTCCCCCTCGGCCATATATTTCTTTGAAAATCTGTGCAGTGTCCACAACTTCCTTAATCCTGGGAGCTGAAAACACTTTATGGCCAGAGGTCCACCACCTCGCAAGAGAAAACAGAAAGTAAGTAGGTTGCCACACAAGGAGAAAAGTGAAAGCCCTTCCATTGCATCAGAAAAAAGAAAAAGGAAAAGGGGGGGTGGGTGGGGAGGGAAAGGCGGGCAATGAGTGAAGATAGAAGCATTATAAGACCTCTCAATTCTAAACGCAGTTTAGTATGCTTTTTCTTTTTAGAAAATACACACAAAGTTATTACAGTGCTGTTGGCATTGTAGCTGATAACATTTCACCAATATGATCTATGAAACCAGCACAACCCCAGCTACGGTATGTGAATGGGCCGGTCTGCTCCCTTTTATTGTACAGGTGAGGCCCCTAGATGCATCACCAGGAGATGCCAAACACCCAAGAGCATGAAAAGTTCCGAATACTTTTGCTGTAAGTGTAAGGCAAGAGTCAACAGCTGGCTCTAACACATGGGCACGCCACGACTTGCCACATTAACAGCGGGTGATGCGCATCAGGCAAGATCCTTCCTTGCTCTTTGCTACTTGTTTCAAGAGGCAAAGCAGGGAGGACCAAAGAATTTCTAGTTAAATTCTACTAAGAATAGCATCTGCAGTTCTTGCAACAAAGCAAAGGGTGAGATCAGATCCCTAGATTGGAGACACCTATCCTGACGCCCAGGCATTTTTATACACATCAGTTAAACAATTATTTTTCAGAGTCAGAAGGGAAAAGGACTTCATTATTTTCTGCTCAGTGAGTATGTGCACATGAAGATCTTGTGTATTTGAACTTGTTCCATTTTGCCATTCATTTATTCCAAAAATTTGTTTACACAGTTCTTTATCTCCTACCTCAGCTGAAATCAGAAGGATCAGGGAAAGGTCGCAGTTCAGGAACAGAAGTGTGTTCCTTTAGCCTCTTGAGGAAAAGGGAAAACACGTTACTGATGGGAAACAAGCGGCTAATTTTCTGAACTTATTTTCAAAATCAAACAGAGAGCTCTCTCCCGCTGCAGTACTCAGAGGGCAGCACATGGCCATCTACCGCAGGTTTCCGAGGATACAACCACAGAAGAAAGGCCAGCCTTTGGGGCTCTGCCCTACCTAGGAACAGCCATAAGGGACCAGAACCCCACAGCACACCTGTGGGAGCAGTGCAGCTGCACCTCTTCCACAGGAGGACAGGGGCCCATTCCCAGTGCAGAACTCTTACATTTTTCTGAGATTCAGAAAGGCAAAAATCACTCACTTTAATTTCTCCTCTGCTTCTTGAATACTAAACACATGGGTAAAGCACGGGTGCTCTTCAGGAAGCAAACAGACTAAAAATTGTGCACTTACAGCAAATTTAATTTTAGTTTCCAAAACAAGGTAAAAATGCATGTAAGAGCACAGGTCTGCTAGGAATTTTTGAGAAACCGGGTAGACAATATAAACCTGGCATTTCCATTCTGCCAGCTGATGGGATAAGACCGTAAAACAGGCTGTGACAGTCATTCTTGTAGCCAAACTTCCAGTAAGGAAAAACGAAGACATGCTTTTATCTGCTTCACCTCTTGCTTCTCTCTTTGGAAAGGTCCACACAGAGAACAGGCTCTTTGCTTTGTACTTGGGTGCTCTGGATGCTGTAGTTGCAGTAGTGCCAGTTGCAGTCGAACACAAACTTCTGCCAGTTTGGGAAAAAAAGGTCACCCTAGTTGTTCTTTAACAAGGAAGAATGTCAGCTGCCTCCTTTTTATAGTCTCGGTAAGAAATCTGGATCCCTGTTACTCACCCCCAGAACAGAGAGTAATCCAGGGCCTCCTACAAGCAGATACCTCCACATGAGATTTTTTTTAAACTGCTGAATGCAATCGTACTAGTTTAAAAATAGCGTGAATATACCTGTAATTACAGTGTACTTACACAAAGCTGTAAGAAAGAATCTGGTTGCTAGTCAGAAAATTGTGATGCCACAAGGAAAACTAACAATAAAAACTTATTCTCTTCAGTGTGAATACTTCACTGGTATTTCCAGAGGGTTACTTAGCTAATTCTAATACTTTCTCTGAATAGTAAAACTCCATCCTCCCCACCCCCCAAATGTTTCCAATTCCACAATAAAAATGTATGATAGTCTTTTTTTGCCCTCCTTTTTATTAAAAAAAACAAAACAAAAAAACCCAAACAACAAAACCCAACAAACCCAAAACACCCGCAGAAACTGCTGAGATTGTGGTTTTGGCCAACCATGTATATTCCTGAGAATTTGTATCAGGGTGGGAACCTCTCTTATCCTACATGAAACCAGAAGCACTTCCTGTAAGCAGGCGTTTCTTTTAAAGCTCTTGGTTCTTCTGCTCAGAGGGAAGAGGCTGGTGCAAACCGCCTCCAGCACCTCCCGACAGCCTCCCCATCAAGCACACAACTAGGTGGCTGTTAAGAGCCTGGCAGCTCTGGGGATGGAGTGGGTTGGAACACGTCCTCGCATTATAAAAATGCAGACAGAAGCCACTGAAAACACAAAAAGGGAAAAAATACCCACCATCAATATTTCCTT
>NW_010407445.1:0-1888 GCF_000710305.1 Buceros rhinoceros silvestris | reverse complement strand
CTGATGAGCTAAACTAGTTGCACAACCTATTTGCTCATATTTAGCATGGCTTCACTCCAGCTGTACCTGCAACATTCAGCTTCAAGGCGGCAAGGTTTTGGGTTGTTTTTTTCAAGAAAAATCAACATTTCTCAATGAGTTCAGAATGACCTTTTTACTACCATTCGGCACAACGATAGCTGTAGGATTCCTTAACTAGCACATGAGAAGGAAGGGGACTCACAGAAGTTGTAAGCCATTTCTTTCTTCACATTTCTGAAGAAATTTTGCCATCTTAGGCCCTGGGCACATGTTCCATAAATTAATGCATAAAGATTAATGCTTGTAGACAACCGCTTCAGCTGACTCATCCTCAGCAACTCTGGGGGTTGGGGTGGGGGGAATAGGTTTTTTTAGCAAGCCCAGAAGTTAACAAACACGTGTTCTTGTAATGCAGAGGAGAGGTGAGATCTAAAGCCAAGTACTCCCAAATGAGAATGCCCTGCAGCAGAATCCCTTCTTCGTACCGAAGGAACTGCAGCTGAGCAGCTCTGCTGTTTCCAGGGAGGGTAAAAGAGGAGAAAACAAAATAAAGAGAAAAAAAAAAAAGGTAACATTTCAGAAAATTAGTTTACAAATCTGTAGCTTAAAGCCACATTTATTATGACCAATAGATTAAGAACACTGGATGTGGGTAGTGGTCAACATCCACAGGGAGCTCTGAGACCCTGCCCCTCAGCTTATGAGACACAGACGGTCTTGGAAAAAAACAGCAGCATACAGTTCCTCCCGCATCTTTCACTACTAGGACTGGACATCAACGTCTGCAGTCTTCCAGGGCATTTCTGGTGTCAAATTGTTGGCTCATTTCCCCATCAGGTCAGAGGTCAGCTTTGACAATCACATTACGTGCACACCCATTCACCTCCCTTCTGGAGGAAGAAGAAAAATAGTATAAAGTTTACTTCAAAGGGGGACTAAAGCCACAGCTGAGAGGGTAATTTGTTCCACAGTTCACTTACTCTGCTACTCCGCCACAGACAGTCTTCCAAACGACTCCAGCAGGATTCCCATCTTCACACGCTACTTCCACATCTTCTTTGAAAGAGCTGGGCATTTACTTTACAGAGCTGCTATCACACTACAAAAACACACCTCTGCCAGGTAACAGTTCAGCCCTCTCATTTTCCTGAGAAAACCACCTTCTTTGAAAAGAAGGGGGAAAACAACGTATTTGACTGCACCACCTACACATCCAAGCAGAACAGAGCTTGATTTTTACTTCCCCAGAAATATTTCAGGTCAGAGGAGCTTTGTATCCTGGTGAATAAATCTGTCCACTATGAGGACATGTACTTTGAACTGCAGGTCTTGGTGGTAGCACTACTCAGAACTAATTTTTTTTTTATTTTTTAAAAAAACAAAACAAAACAACGAAAGACAGTATGATTCAGGAAGGCAGTATGATTCAGGACCAGGAATGCTGAGCAACAACTGATGGCTGGGATGTGTGGCCTCACTGTTTAGCTGTACCAATTCTGGCTGAAGGCAACATGCTAATCCATGAGCCACCTTCTGCAGGGCTGAAACTCCACACTGGATGTAGAGGTCTCGGTGCCACAAACTGCAAGAACCACACTGACCCTTGAGGATAGACAAAGGATATTGGGAAGAGGTTTCTCCCTTGACACTGTCAGCGGAAGGCTTGAAAGCCCCCTACACACAAACCCCTAGCACAGAAATGAAGCCCAGTTGAGGACAGCATCTTCATCTCACTTACTGAGAATCTGTAGTATTTATCCTTCACCATTTCTAAACGGTCTCCTAACTGCTCTCTCCAGCAGTCTTTCATTGGAAGCAAGTCAGGATATGGAAAAGGATCTCCCCAATATCTACCTCCTAGTGATCA
>NW_010407444.1:2014-19860 GCF_000710305.1 Buceros rhinoceros silvestris | reverse complement strand
CATAAGTTTATATATATATAAATTAATATTACACCACACATTAATTTATATACCACACAAATATATACATTTGTTGGGTCAAATGTGGAAAACAAGCTGCAGAAGCCAGAAACTAAATTGAAAACAATGATAATGACAAAGTTAAATAGATATTTACCTATACATTCCTTTCCTTTCAATTTAACATCAATGCACACACATGAAAAACTGCCCTGGCTGGGTTTGCGGAGTAGGTAGAATGAAACGCTGGTCTGGTTCCCTGCTGGTTTACAATCCTGGCTTTTCAATGCAGAGCTGCTATTCAGACTTCAGTACTTGCCTGAAGAGCTTTGTGTTGTCTTTGGGCGTTTAATACTTATAACAAGGCACTTTCATTAAGTGCAGCCCGATTTTAATCATTCTGTCCATTTATCTGAACCCTCTGTAAATGTCTGAAGGAGAACAGCTGACTGTTCATACTGACTCACCTAGATAACATTTCTTAATTTTCTTCTGCTTCTCATCAGCTTCAGACTTTGTAAACAAGATCCCTTAACAAAGCCTTGAAAGGGTAGATGCTTAGCGAAGACCATATGAAAACATTTCAAAAATTTATTTCATCCCATTTAAAGTAGAAGACACACTGTCCCTTAAAATAACTGGCTTTCTCCAATTTTCTGTGAAAGTGTGAAAGTATTCTATAGCTCATTGTCAGTCTGCACAGACTTTTTTTTTTCTTTTCCTGGAAGAACTTATGGGCCCATTTAAGAAGTGTTCTCTAGACTGCTTGAATTTAAAAGTCCTTTAATTTATACTAGGAATCTGAATGATATAAATTCCAAACCACTCCTATTTCTGGAATCTCCCTCTCAGGGAATCAAAGTTTTCCTCACTCTTAGTATATTCCCAAGGAAAGATCATATGAAGAATGCTTGTTTTCATCCTTCTGGAAGGATGCAAATAAGACAAAACTATTCTCAGTACCTTCAGACAAGAAGTCCATTATTAAAAAAATGGATATTCTCCAAAATATGCTTATTGTACAAGCTAAAATCTGTGTTTGTTTGAAAGATTCATTTACTTTATCTGCGCTCTCTCTTTGAATAACTCATTATCTTTCTGACCACACACGATACTACAGACTAAGAACTGATGAATATGCTTTGGAAGATCTGAAGCTTGGCTAGGATGCATATGAACAGTAAGAAATACTTGTTTAGAACCAGTGACTGCACCAGTGCAAAGAACCAAAGAATGTGCATCAAATCTAAAAAAGTATATGCTTGCTAAAGGCTCTGTTTGGAAACCACAGTACTTAATGTTGTGGGGGGGGGAATAAAGAAGTAGTTGGGTATCCTGCAGCACAAACGAATTTCTGTTTAGTTCATACCACCACCACCACCCCCTCTCCGCCACCCCGACTAGGCTTGAAGTAACAAAGGATCATCTTCTTTCCAAGGTTTTTATCCTTTTAACTTCTGTTTTTACTCGGAACAGAGTAACACGGGGTTAAAAAGCAAAGAGAAATAAAATGCTACATAAAATAAAGATTTTGGAACTTTTAAAAAATTTAAGGTTTGTTTCTAGAAGTGTAAGGGAGAAAAGCAACTAGGTTTTTTTCTGCTTGATCACACAATTATTTTCTTTTCCTTGGGCTAAATCTTTCCTGCTGGCATGTCTGACACCCAGCTGGAGGTTTTAAGCATGGCTTAGGACAAATAAGGTAGTGAAAGAGCTCAGTCCACCCACGTTAGCTGCACCGGCTCCCATTTGTACCTGGATCTTCTTACTTTTGCTGCTGAGTGGAAAGGGAGCGTTGTGCCATGAATGCCCAATGTCCCAACACTGAAAAATGTAGGACGTACTCCAATACTGAGCTTTCCTCTAGCTTTCAGGCTCAATAGTTATTTTTCATTGTATTGAGGTGCAGGAATTGTTATATATCCAGTTTTACATCTGGATTTACATTTACAGAATGTCCCAGAGGTGGATGAGTGGGTCATATTGTCAGGAATATTGAATTTATTGCAATACATTTTAAAAATGGAGGTGAACGATGCAGGAGTGGAAGGTCAATATATGGAAGATTGACCTTAAATGTTCGTAGATGTGTGAAGTAAGCAAGCAATAAGGCATTTTCTATTTTTGCCTGAATTTCTACAATTCCCTTACAGCATTTTGGAGCTTGTTTCCCATTCACAAAGGGATTTCGTCTTAAGAAGTGAGGGTAACAGCACCACTGTTGTCCTTCCCCCTAGCCCTGGGATGCTGGGAGTTTGTTTTGTCTGTAGCCAGGGATTCTCACCACTCCCCTTGGGACTCTGAGTGATACTACTTGTTAAATGACATATTCTAACTTCACGTGGCAAACATATTGACTACGTTGTCAGCTTAGCTTTAGCTGTGATGTTGTGACCACACAGCCAGCTAACAAAATACAGGATAACTCTAATAATGTATTTCTTCCTCCACATAAAAATTATTGGAGAAGACCTTGCTGAAACCTTGTCTTTTTTTTTTTTATTCTGTGTGTGCATCTAGCTTCACCCACAGCTAAAAACGACATGTGTCTCAGTTTTCCAGCTTCTCCTTGGGTATCTATCCCATGGGTCACTAAGAGTCTCTCCAGTCACCCCTGCTACCACTTGTCGCTGCAGCTGAGAAGAAAGGAAAAAGCTCTTTGGCTACAGCTTCTGCTGCATTATCTCTCTGCCATGAGGTGGACGGATGAGGCAAGTGGGTGTCTTACTATCAGAGACTAAGTTGTTTGCTGCCCTGGTCTTCACCACAGACATTGAACTAGGCAGCAGGAAGACATCAAAAAAAGGGATCTGCAGAGAGAGATAAGATGTGCATCACACCTCGCGTGGAGAGACAGTGATTTTCAGCATTCCTTCTAATGTGTACACTCCGCATGTAGGCAAGGTAATGAGGCATGCTAAATGATGATCATCATGGCTTGGCTTCACAGACAAAGATTTGGGAAGGGCTTTACCCACGCTTACTGCAAGCGCACTGATGGCTGAAAAGGCCAACGCGGGATAGGCAAGTCCGGTTGCAAAAAACACAGCGGAAGGTCTCCTTGGGTGGTACAGTCGAGGCGCGGTTCTTTCTGCGCTGTCTTTTCTCCTCGAGACTGATTCTATATGTGCTCTCAAAGGAGACAGCAGCGTTATGTATGGTGTGTCTCCAGATCTCCCGATTGGAGGCCAGGGTGGACCACTGTGATGATACATATAAAATAAAGTACGTGATTTTGTTATCCTTCAGGACTCCCGTTCTTGGCAGGCCCCAGCCGCCCTGTGCCCGGGTCTGTGATGTCCGGAGGTAGAGCAGCGACTCTTTCACGGGCAACCCCTTGTGTTGGGGGGGAGCTTGCGTGCCCTTGTGAGGTTGAGAGCTGTGCTGGTGGTGGCATGTGCCTCCGGTGGGGTCTTCCAAGCCAGACAGGTCTCAGCTGAAGGGCCAGACAAAGTGTGTCCACGGGCAGGATGGGCTCACTAGCCTTTGGGCAACCATCCTAGGAGAAGGACAACTCTGACTCCAAACCCGGGCAGATGGAGCTCGTTTAGCCCTGTAAGGCATCCATCATCTCAGAGAAGGATACTCTAAACAAACCTACGACCCAAGGACTTCGCTGTCACCGTCCAAGCTCGCCAGGCCCTGGCAGATGAACCTCAGGTGTAAAGGGTGGAGCCAGTTCCGCACACGCTGCGCCTCACCTAAAAAATCCACCGCGCAGGCCCGAAGGGTGCACTCATCGCTTGCAGTGAGCGTGGGGAAAAACCCTTCCCAGATCTTCGTTCGTGAAGCCAAGCCGTGATGATTTTGTAGCCCAAGAACCAACAGCTGATCAAAAATGGGGAAAGGCAGATGGATCAACAGCCTTATTTTGGTAGACTCTCTAAGGCCTTTTTTGGTGGAAGTCAACTTTTAAAGGACTTACGGCATTATTTTTGATGCATTTTCTGTCTCTGGTGCGTTAGACAATTAATATTGCAGTAACGGTTCTTCCTCTGGATTGCATGCTAACCAGACGTGTGAGTAACTAACTTCTTTTGCTAATGTAAAAATAAATAAATAAATGAAATTTAAATTACAGAATAGAACCTTTGAGGTAAAATGAAGACAAAGTAACAGTGCAAATTCAGATGTAAGAATTCAATTCAAAAGAAGACAAAATGATGGGCAACATCAATAAAATGGAGCTTAGATATCATTTACAAAACTGAGGAGGAGAAGGTGCAGCTGTCTAAAGAAGGCATCATTTTCTGGGTCTGTATCCATCCCACCATATTACAGAGACATGCTGTCCCACCATGGCTCTGTAATAAGAATAAACCAGCTCTGCAGTTGTGCCTGGGCTTCTAGCCCTTCTGGCTTTCCCTAAGGTGGGTGCACTCTTATACATACACAGGATCTATCCTCCAGTCTTGCTGTCTTCATAAGGGAAGTGTGAGAACTACTTAGCGCCCCACCTTAGTTCACTTTTCTTCAGGTTTTGGTTATCCTCCTCTGATATATATAGCTTAAATTCTCATGTTAGAAGAATAGTTGATTCACAGCAGGAACTCAGACTGGTTACGTCTAAAGAAATGGATGAACAACTTCATAAACTAATCTAGTGTCCTGAAGCAAATCTTAAATCTTTGTTCTTAAAATTTTGTGTGGATTTCAGCTCAGAATAATTGGTACGCATGATCAAATTCAGCAGAGCATTGCCATGAAATACACTTGACTTCTGTTTAAAATTGATCCCCAAATAAATATAAACGGCTAAGGAGCGCAACTTGCACCACTGTTGCATTCAACAAGAGAATAAGCCAAATATGGTCTAAGTATCAAACCTGCGACTGTGGTCTGTAGCATGTTGCTTCTGTGCATTCTGCCCTGTAGCCTGATGGGAGGAGATATTTGGAACCTATCCCATTCTAAAATGGCAGAGGCGTAATTTCATATTTCATGTTAAATTTCGTATTCTGCCTTTCTGGGGAAAAATAAAAAGAGTCTGAGCACAGCTGGCATTGTAAGCAGTGAAAATACTTGTTCAAAACCGGTATAAAACAGAATCATATACAAAATACAACTTTATGGGAGACAACATAGAGTGAAAAGACAACATAGCATTGAATTACATTCCTTGCCTGAGATAATCCATCATGAAACAATCATTTTTGTATTGCGACCTTGGTTTTTGTTCATAAAAAGAAGTTAAGTAGCAGAATGTTTTATGCCACTCCCCTTTTTGTGTGTGGCATGATGAACAAAGCTCCTTACACTAATAATTCACAGTGAAGCTATCACAGAATTATAGAAATATATGCCTGGAAATGACTTTGAAGAGGTTACAACATATGTTGGACTTGGTCAAAAAAAATCATGTTTGAGACACCACCCAAATTAAGTCAGGGAGTACTGGAAATGGTTCCTGTTTCTCTACTGGTGTAAAGAGATCAGCAGACAATCAAGAGATCCAGTCACAGATCTCCTCAACAGGAGAATTTATCCTCAAGGTTTAGTATTTATAATCCTATTATTTTCTAATCCTATTATTGTAATGTTTGGATGAATTGAATGTATTTCCTCCTTAATCTCTGTGTGATCTCACATATTTCCCGTCAATGATGACTTCTGGCTGACCCTACAAATACTTTGTCTTTCAATATTTAAAAATAAATCTCCAGAACAGTTAGGAAAATTGTATTTTCTGCAGCTGCACCTTGCTATTAGATAATGTCTCTTGACAAAACTAATACTTATAGAATACTGTGGAGGTGTTTGATCCTCACCTGATTTCCATTCAAGTCATGTATTTTTGCTTTCTACTTGCACGGTAAGTGGCTACTGTGATGCAATGTTTATTTTAAAATCACATTTGTGACTGCATGGAACAGAGGAATGCCTACAGATATGTAACATACAGTACACAGAAAAAAAATTGCTATGCAACTTTGAATTGCATGGATTTAATGCTCTTTAAGGGTTTAAGAGTGACATCATAAATCACAAGAAGGTATGAATTAATTTATATCCTACCATAAGCTTCAGATAACATTATAGCCTCAAATTTGCAAGTTGATTATTTTTGCATTTCCTTTGCAATTACATTTTCAATTACTGTCCCACCCTCTAACTTGCTCACTTATTTTGCTCTTTTGCCCTTTTCCCATCATCTCCTGTTTCTGCTTTTCTTTTCCATTGTCCTCCAGAATGCCCTACTCGAATGAGGCACACACAGAGCTCCTGTACAAAGAGGTGCATTTTCTGTCCGCAAAAATCATGACATGTCAGAGAGAAACTGAGACGTTAAGGGCAAAAATAAGAGAAGAATTGGGCCTCATGAACTGAATACCTTTGAAATTCACAAGAAGGTCAAAATAATGAAATATTTAGGTGACAATTCAAACATTAATGATGAGATATGCTTGTACTTGATAGCACTGTATTTAATTCTACTATCCATATGTTATTACAGTTATGTCAGTTATATAAACTCTGCTTATGATCTCCTGCAGTTTAGGCTTTGATTCCTCTGTAAAGTATAAACTGATAGAAAAGAAACTTCCTTTTTCTGTTGTCCCTCTACCCAGAAGAAGGACAAGGATGAATTATGAATTATGCTGTAAAACAGACAGATACATTTAGCTGGCCAAATTTCCTTTGTTTTGTCTAAAGACAGCACATATTTGTTAACAGGATTTTATAAAATTAAGCATTTTGCATCGAATACTTATAAAGTATTCTTTTCTTGTAAAAAGACTAAGTAAGCAAATAACAAATGCTTCCTTCCAGTAGAATGAGAATTCTCAAAAAAGCCTAGGATGACCAGGACAAAAGGCAATGTGCAAAAATTAAAACACATGAAATTCCATTTGAAACTGAAAATCACTTTTATATTTGGGGGTGGTGGTGGTCACATCCTAGGCCCAGTTGCTCAGAGAGGCTGTGGAGTCTCTATCTTTGGAGATATTCAGAACCTAAATAGACCTGGTAGCGGGAAACTGGCTTTGAATATCTGTGCTTGAACAAGAGACTGTTGGACAAGATGACCTCCAGAGGTCTGTTCCCATTTCAACCACCATTTGATTCTGGGTAGTTGGTCTTCCAGAAGGAGACTCAGGAAATCTTGCATATTGTAGTTTGTTCTGTAGGTGCTTTCTTGGCTGATAATTTAATGGAGTAGAACTTTCTCCTTTTTTTTGCTAATAGTTTACTTGTATAAATTACAACACAAAATGTTTGCTCCTATTACATATATCTTCTGCTTTTTCCCCAGATTACTGTGTCTGTGTCCAGACATTACACTCCGAGAATTTGTTCTGCAAGTTCTTAGTAATAAAACTAGAATGGTACAAATGAATTACAGGACTTTAAAACTTTGTTTCAAGTCACTATTGGCATTCCAGGTCAATCCCGTTTCTACAGTGGGAGTTTCTGACTGGTAATGAAGAAATATATTACTACTACCAAAAATAGTCTCTGTATCATAAGGCCAACCATGGCTCAGGTACAACTAATATCATGTTGGTATATGGAACATAGGACTGTCTTAGAGTAGCTGGGATATAAACTCTGGTGTTTCTCAGGAGCTACTGAGCTCTTTGATAATATTCCATACCACCAGGAGATTTCATCATTGGTACATCTACAAGAAAAGACTAAGTTTCCCCAAACTGCTAGGCATGGTTTTGACCCGGCTTTTAACTTGACATCATAAGGCGGATGCTCATTTTTGCCTGCTTCTAACAGAAAACAAGCTCTCATATGTCCTAATACAGGGGTAGGAAATAATCTCAGCTGAAGGAGGCTAATGAGACAGCAGGATACTGCAGAAGTTGTCTCGCAGAAGTAGTTCATGCAGGTGAGGACTTAAATGTCTAATGTTTAGAAGTAGCCAGGGAAGATTACTTAAAGAACAAATTCAGAAAGAATACCTAGGGAACGAAGAACATTTTCATTATGGGTGGAAAGGCAATAAAATCCCACTGTAAAGGAGAAATGAAAACTTCAGGATGGGGGACAACCTGCTGAAAGTGATAACATCACTAACAGATTGACTGTACGTGTCTTCATGGGTTCTCGGTTTTCTCTGCCTCTGCATGTTGATTGGTATCTAAGGTTTCCTACATAGAAATGTTCGGAGTGATCTTATTCTGTAAAAATAAAATAAAACTTTATAAGGCTGTTTTCAATGGGAAATGATCAAGACAGTATTGGCCAGAAAAGAATTAGAGGAAATGTCTTTCTATAGGAGTTATAAAATATTATGTTAATTAATACCTTCAAAAGACACATATCTGGATTTTGCAGATGTCTGTGTAGAAGTTGACCACTGCCTGTTTCTTCTTCCAAAGCAGGATCTCACAGGAAGCTTGCTCAAAATGAATTGTGGAGTGGTTCCAAACATTTTCTGTTTATTTACTTATTTACCATTAAATAGCTAATTAATATTGATTATGAAACAGCTGCAAAATCATTTCAGAATTACCAGGGCCTCTGCAGCAAAATCCAATGCCAGCAGCAGCAAAGTCCAAAAAATCTATCTTACAAAACACTTGACTGAATGGGCAAGTATAAATATGCCACATGTTTGCACTCAAAACACCACAAGATTAAAAGCAGGGCTTCAAAGAGCTACTTTGAAAACACGACATAGCGGTTTAGATTTTCCTTACTCAAGAACAAATTCTGTGCTTAAATTGTTTTCTGACATTCCTCATATTGTGTCACATGTGGACCAAACTTTTCTGCACAGTCCTGACAAGAGGTTGGCTATATCCCGCTGCTAGAGCCTGCACAGAAGGTTTATCTTTTTATGATTAGTAAACACTTGGGACAAACCCAATGTTAGTGCACATTCACAGGCTAAGCTCCGTGATGTTCTGAAAATAGGCACAAGCCAAGGAAACAGTTTTCCAGAAAACATTTATATTGCAGTGCTTTCCAAAGTGTGTGTAGACTGAAAGATCTTTGGGGCTGTGCTTTGTTAGGTTATTATTTTTGTTGTTGTTGTTGTTGTTTAATTTCAGTCTTTATTATGTTCAAATTTCAACACCGATAATAATCACATACACCACATACATGTTCACACATTCTTCTTTTCTGAGGTTGTACTGAGTTTTGGGTTTTGCTGGTTTTTTTTTTTTTTTTTAATAGCATCAAATTGAATGGAGACTTCACATTTGACTGGGACTTTTAGGCGCTACCAATACATCAACAATAACACAACTCAGTGACATACTTTCATTATGCTCATATCCACTCCAAATATCCTTGCATACAGATGGCGCAGAGATTCAGTCTTGTATTGATCTCCCCCTTCTTGAAGTTTTTCCATAACATGACGTCAAATTAATCACTTAGGGAAATTGTTTAAAGAAGCAGATTACGAGAGAAATACAAAAATAAAAATGGTGTGAAAAGTACTTTCAGCTTCCAAAGTAATGTCTATGTTAAGTAGGTACTGCTAGCACTTCTAAAAAAAAGTTGAAACCGAGGTGGAGAGGAAAAGTAATTTCTCTAAAGACCACAGGAAGTGTAATTTTCAGAGCTGGGACTATTGCTCTGGAATTGCTGGTCACTGTGGACCCCACTTCACCTGGCTTCCCCACCAGCAAATGAGGGGACATAATAAATACCAAATATCCACCCTTTCTATAACTGCAGCACTGGGACTCCTCTCATCTGAGAGAACAGGTCAGATTTTCTTCTCACTTGCCTCAAGCATGTCAATGAGCTTACTGAGTTGTTTGGGAAGGTGTCATGGTAGGAACAGTACAGAGCAGCAATTAAGAAATAAGGGCTCTGGAGGGGACATTTAGTGGTGATCCTTCTCTTCATAACCCCTCCTCCTTTTTCTCACAGTCTAGCATCCATAAATGCTGCATCACCTTTGCAATGTTCCCAGATGTTGCGCTGAAAACATCAAGAATGCAGTGCAAATCTGGACCTTTCCCATCCCTGCCAAAAAAATACACTGATTACTACTGATCCAAGTAACTGCATTGTTTAAGTGCTATATTGCAGGGCTCACAATCCCCCAACCTATGTTAAAAGTCCCCAAGTCAAATCAGCAACAGTGCTTGTTAAATATCAGGATTTGATCTATCTGGAGTCAATGCTGAACAGTAGACACATCAGAATCTGAGCAACAGTGACCTCAGAGCTGTGCGTATTTATCAAGTGCTGGATTTCCCGGCACACTGAAGCCAATGGGGAAAAAAACCGCTAAACTAGTCCAGCTCCAAGGTTAATACCCCAATTAAATCACTGGCTTTAAAAAACGTTTAAATATGCTACTCCAAGCTGGAAAGCATTTCACAACTTTCCAGTCTTACAGTGAGGAATGTTAATGAATCCTAGGTAGGAGGTGCAAGTAAACTGGAAGGTGCTTTTCAGCATCAAGAAATTCTTGTCCACATAATCATAGGGCCAAGAGGACGCAGCTCCTGCATATGGGAAATACATGTTCAAGAAAAAATGAGCAGAAGCAGATGAGAAAGGGAGCAATTCACCTGTCAGATGGATAACTTCATGGTCACAGTCTTGCTCACCTTCATTTTGCTAGTCCCACAGTTAGCTGGGGTAGACACTGCATAGCGGAATAGAAAGTCTTTCTGGTTATCTACACGTTGTTAACGAGCTGGTAGACTGGGATGTGTGAGTAGAAGATGCTTTGTGGAGTAAAACACTGTTAGGCTGGAAGCTGGAGCAATTAGCTTTCTCTTCTTAGCTTTCTCTTCTTCTCTTTTGTTTTTAAATTTAGCCTTGAAATACAGACTTACTGTGAAATGCTCATATGTACCCTGAAGATGCAAGAGCTCCTAAGAAGCACAGCAATTCTTTCTGAGGGGGGGAAAGCTCTTTGAAGGAGAGTAATGATGACTACCAAGTCATGCATCTGCAACAGGACAACGAAAAAAGGAAAAATCTGCCTTCCTCTTCCCACAGGGAGGTCAGACATATGATGGGGAACTCCCCCTCTCTCTTCAGTTCCACCCACAATGGTTTCGTGATTTCGCAATTCAAGAGTTAGGCCACAGTGTCAGCAAAAACAAATTTTGGTCTGTGGAAATCACGACAGCAAAGTTTCTCCCTATCTGAACTGTCCTTTTCTTTGGCACTCTCTGATGACGTTGGAGACTGTGGGGTTAAATTTCCCGTTGCTGAATTTTACAACTTACCTGTGGCTGAAAGAAAGAAAATAAACTCTTCCACGACAGGGATCTGCCCGTCTAGTTGACTCAGGTAAGATCTAGCACTGTAAATCATTTATGCATCTGCAAAACCTATGATTCTTCTTTCTTTTCCATTACATATTTCATGTATATGATGAGATGGGTGTGGAGTATATTGGTTTTCCACTTACCACCACATATTCCCAGTGTACTCTGACTTTGGTTTCATTGTTATGCAACTGACTGGACTTGGTTCTCATCAGGCTAAAACGGCTGCATGGTTTGACTTTCTCACTGTTATCTAAGAGAGCGGCTTGAGAGCAAGCTGAACTTCACTGTGTAGCCATCTGTCATCTAGTCCCTGCCCACCAGCTACTGGAAGCCTGTGCCTCCAGCAGCATGGTTATCCTGAGTCCAAGCTGAGACACACGGTTAGGCTTCTGGTCCCACGAACCAACAAGAACCTGGAAAGAAGATGCACTTTTTTCTTTCCTAATCAGGGGCTTTATCAATAAGAGAGTAAAGTGAGTTTGTAATAGTTGAGTAGAGTGTCTCCTTCCCCACTTTGTGAGTTAAACAAACGGAAGCGGGAGAGCTGTAGCTGCAGCAGATTGGATGTCAATACATATGCTCAAGGACAAAGTCATTTCTTTCTGGGTGAAATAATAAATCTGCTGCTTCAGATCTGCAATATCCTTTGTTGCCCCCTTCAGGTGCCTCAGGGCCCTGCAGAGCAGTAGCTCTACCCTGTGGACTGCTTCTTGCAGAAGCTTTCCAGATCTCAGAGCTTCCATCTGCCTGGGAGACCAAACATCCACCCTGAGCCTTGCAGGAGGCTGGTGATCTTCCCCTGCCTACCAGCAGCACCCTGGCTACCAATGTCCCCCCTCCTTTACAGAGACAGAACTGTTTCTGCTCAGAAAGCATGTGCAGAGCATTCCTCTAATGCCTTTGGTAGGTGGGCTCACTCTGGGTGACCAGAACAACTGCTGGCTGAGGTCAGCCAGCCAGGAAAACAATAATGCCTCCAGCCTCCTGAGTGCCGTAACTCTAACATCAGGATTAAGGCTGCTGCACTGTACTCGGGACATTACATCTCTTGCAGCTGACCTCAATCAGCAGCCATGCAGACCACCCGGGGGAAAGGGAGTGGAAGGGGTACAAAAGGTTTTATTAAACCCAAAAGAACAAAAGAAATCAAGGCTTGAACCCTCCAACAAAAGGAGGAAAGTTCTCATATGGCAGGAAGCCAGGTGATATTTTTTTAAACAGCTTTTTTTCCTCCTTTGTACTTCAACCGCTAAAACCTGTCTCATATCTGCAGCTGCACAGGGGACATCTTCCAGCCTGACTCCCCTGTTTTATGTATTAATCTTGCAGCTGCTAATAGAGAGCAAAAGGAGAGAGAAGGAGAGAGGAAGAGTTTTGTTGAACTAAGTCATGCAGGATGCAGGAGGAATTAGCTTGAGTATGTGCCCATAATTTCATGCCACCATAAACAGTCCTGGTAGGACCACCATTGTAACAGGGTATCCCAAAGCCTGGGTGGGAAGTATTAGTACTGGGATGTAGGATGTATTAGTAGCAGTGTTGTGGCCATTGGTGGTGGCATTGCATCTCTGAGCAACAGCAGTAGCGTTACAATTGTGGAAAAAATTGACACTTTATTTGGTGGGTAGAGTTTGTGGTCTGGACAGATACTGCAACAGAGGAGGTTGGAGTAGGTAAACATCTAGTATAATCTTCAGAGTTCTTAAAAATTCAGCTGTGAGTCATACGATTTTTGGTATTTCCAAAGGGCTTCACAGGGAGATCTTCCCTCCAATCCTTGGACAGGTTTGCTTCTCAACTAGATGCAATTGTCAGCACGTTTAAAAAAATGTCATTAAAGCTTTTTCAAATCTTAGTGACTCAGCTTTTTTAAGGTAACTCCATGTTGGGTGAATCTGCTGTTGATATTAATTACTGTTATAATGATCACTGAAATCCGTATCATAATGATGCCCAGTACATGTACATATGGAAGAAGTAAAATCTAAATTCATTTTGCAGAAGGAAATTAAGGCACAGAAATCCAGACTCATCTTAGCTAATTTTACGTATGTAGCAAAGGCACTTAATTAGAATTGCAGTTGTCCTCATCTTCCCAGCTAGTCACTGGAGAAAGACAGGCACATCAAAGGGCAAATAAACCTATATTTTAAATCTGAATTGCCTCTCAGAGGTCCCTTTCTCTCCACTGATGAACAAGAGGACCTAAATCAATTACAATCTTAATTAGATGCCTCTGTTATATCCCTGACGTTAGGCTGGGATAAATCGGACCAAACTAAATGCCTGCCCAACGAACATGAGGTAAATTATATGGCTGGCAGCCAGTCATAGTCCATTGCTTGATTACAAATAACATTATTTCAAATATATTTCTTTAGTCTGCTGCTGAATTACACAGACTTTGCTCATAGAAGTCTCAAGAAATATTTGTTAAACTAACACTGAAGTAATTTTTAATGTATTGATTTGTTTTTTAAATGCTCTTGTCTTTATCACAGAATTCAGGAAGTTGAGTCTGGAGGAGCTGTGAAATTTCTAGCGGTGACAAGCATCAATAAAAAGAACACAAAGAAAATCAGTCAAAATGTCTATAAAAATTGCTCTGTAAGGCAACAACTATAAAATAAATGATCAGGAATTTTATCCATTGGATTTTTACCTTCTTCATTTTTAGTAGGATAGGAAAATATAAAACCTGAATTGAAAATGATTACATTGATTACATTGAGATTATTAGTAACACCGAAGTGGTGACAAAAATCTCTCGTAGAAGGTTTATATATTGCAACATGATGTCCAATAACACAAAAGGCAGTGATTTTATTTTTTTTCCTTGCAAGAGCTGCTGGGCCAGCCAAAGCAGAGTGTAATTGTAGCTGTAATTGTCTGATGCCTGGACTGAGCAAAAAGATCTTTGAAACCTTGAAACTAGTGGAATATTTTTCCCAGAGTTTGATGAAAACTGCCTGTTATCCTTACCCCTTAATGCGGCATGTTACAAAAAGACAAGATTGAAATGCTCAAGCAGAGAAAGAGGTTCCCTTTTGAAAATAATTATGGAGTAGAGCTGGTTGATCTTAGGCTGACCAGTTAACCACTTCTGTTTGGAGATAGTTGTTAGTAGGAAACTGGAACTGGGATCAAAAACTTTTTCTCAGTAAAGTTCCCATGTGAGACCCTGCTTGCTCTGGCCTCATTCTGCTGCACAGATGAGCAAGAGGGACTGATATCAACATTTGGAGGATCCTCCTGGTGGACATCTTGCAGGTGGTAGGTAAAAAGGGGTTGTTAAAGTACTGCTTCACAAGCTGTTGTATAAGTTGGACATGAAAGAGGGAAGGACTCTTCCAGAAGGTACAGGAGTCCAATACGTCTCCTAAATAGTGCAGAAAATGCCCCAGACGGCCTCAGTGAGCTGCAATGCCGCATTAACACACAAGGCTCTCTAACTTTTGGAAAAAGCTTTGCAGCAACTCAAAGCTGGGAGAGAAATGTGTGCTCTGAGTCTGTAAAGTAGTGCCAAATTTCCCAAATCTGAAGCAATCATCTGCTGAAAAAGCAACACCAAACCATATGGGTGCAATCCAGGACAACATCCTCATGGAGATGCTACATTTAACCAATCAGGGGTGTTGCTGCTTGGATCTGCTGTCCACAAGCAAGGAAGAAATGTTGGGTATGTGTTAATCAATGGCCACTTTTGTTGCAACGATTGTGTTCTATCTGGTTTTATAATCCCAAGGGGATTGATGAGGACTAGGAGTACTGAGAGTAGGTCTCAGTAGGCTTCAGCTTGCTCAGGGAACTGGTGGACGAGATTCTGTCACAGGAAACTGTGAAGGGTAAAGGAGGCGGGAGGGCTGGAAGGTACACCTCCTGCAAACAGAAAAATGAAATATCCTAATACTCATGAAAATGGGTAGATTTATGAAGACTCTGGCTTAGCTAAATAGGAAACTCATAGCTGAGCTTTAATACAAAAAAGATATACAGGAGATGGAAGCAGTGGAAAGCCAATGCTTAAATGGAGTTGAAGATAACAAGGGATATCAAGAGCAAGAAACCCCTACAGATACATTAGCAGGAAATCCAGTCTGCTGAATGGGGTTCGTGTTTTAGTGACAGTTGATATAGATAAGGCTGAGGTACTCAGCATCTTTTTTTTGTCTTTCCTCTCAGGCCTTTGTGCCGAGAGATGGGGTTCAAGAAGAGAGGAACAGGCATTAGCAGAAATGCTCAGATCCTTGAGTCAGGGATGTCCTGACAAAACTCACACAGGTCTGTGGGAGCAGATGGTGTACGTTCAAGTGTGTAGAGAGGTGGAGCTGCTCCTGTCTTCAGAAAGGGGAAGAAGTTTGATCTAAGGCTGGTAAGGCTGTGAGGCTACAGGTGATAAAGACAGACTCCTTTCTGAGGTGGGAGAATGAAGGACAGTGGTCATAAACTGAGACAGAGGTTGGCACTGTATATAAGTAAAAGAATTTTTCTACAGGTAAAACTAAGTTTCGAGCTCTGGGCTTGGTTTCCCAGAGAGGTTGTGGAACCTCTGTCACTGGAGATTTTCAAGACCTGATTGAATACTAGCCTTGGGACACCTAGTCTGACCTAACTGTTTTGAGCTGGAGGATGGAACAGGTGACTTGCCAAAGTTCCTCCTAACCTGAATGTTTCCATGTTTCTGTGATGATCCAAAACCATATGCACCTAATTACTATTACACAGGGGATATGCTGAGCTCTTGGAAATGACTCATTTTCATCCAGTGCAGTAAGGATGATACTGGACTGAAGAACCTTGTAAGAATCACTTGACTGAGAAATAAAATGCTGTATGAAACTGAATGAAGAAAAATTTTTAAGTGATGCACATGAAAAAAAAAATAATCCCAGTTTTACTTGTGAACTGATGGGCTCTGACTTCAACATTACCATAGAGGAGCAGCAACTTTGGAATGCTTTGCTGAGATATTTCCAGAAAAAAGTCAGCTTAGAGCTTAAAGAAAGATAAAGCAAATATTAGGAAACGGAGAATAAACCCCAGACACTATCATTAGGCTCACTTGCCTCTTCAGTACTATTTGCAGTTCCGGTCTCTTTTTCTCCAAAATATGCAGTGAAATTGCAAAAGGTGCTTATAAAGGCCTAATGGACAATCAATAGTGCAGAGTAACTTCCACATGAAACATGACTTAGTAGAAGTCTGGAAAAAGGAGAATGTGGGTTGGGAGAGATTTGGTAGACAAGAGGCATGGAGAGTGTGAGTACAGATTGACTACTCACAATCCCTTGTAATGTGGAAATGGAGGCATCAGGGAAGCAAAAGTCAGAGTGAACAAAAGAGGTTATGATGGGGAAATGGATTTTTCTTGCCAGAGAACACTGGGGAAACTGTAAGTTTAGGTGGGCTCAAATGAGACAGAGCAATTTTATAGAAGAATAATCTATTGAGGATTGTGTAGAATTTACACAGAATTTGCATAAAAATCCCTTCCATCTTGGGAAGTCTCTGAGTTGAATGTGTGAGAGACATAGGAGAGTACTAAGGGAACTAACACACATACTTGCTCTCTTCTTTCTCACTCCCTGAACATCCCTTAAGGCCACTCCTAAATGTGCAATGAACATTAAATGGACCCAGTATGGTCTTGAAACTTCAGCCATTATTACGGCAGCACCATCATCTAATGGGAATGTTGACAATGAGTGAGAAGTTCTCTTTTAGAAGGATATGGCTACTCACAAAAACCTATATTTAACGACAAACAGTTTAGGGTTTTGAGGGCATGTGGCAAAATTTAGCGAGAAGTTGCTTTTGTTTGTCTCTTCAAACAATTTTCAGGAAGGTGTTATCTTAAATCAGCACTTCTGGACTCTATATAAGCAATGACACAGTCAATTAAAACCAGTAACGAGTAAAGCAGATGCTTTGGATTATGTATTTTCTATTTTTAGATCAGGTATTTGTGAATACATTATTATTTGTAAAATACGTTTTTTTGACAATAATTGAAAAATGCAAGGGAAGACTAATCATCGTTATTTAACCAGTTCTGCCTTACTGAAAGCACTAAGAACTCCACACAGCACATGGATTCAGAATATTCGTTTTTCAAAAAAGCTCATAAACAGCAACGTTGCTTACAGTTTCCCAGCTGGAACTGCATATTTCCTTCACTGTTTAGCAATGCAGTTTCTAGACATAGTATTTCACAAAGGTTCAAAAAAAAAAAAAAAAGAACAGTTATATTCTTTTACTAATCTGCTATCTCTTTATATGAACATAGTTTTGTTTTCTGTGTTAAAGTTTCCTGTGCACAAAATAAAACTTTTGCAAGTGTTGGTACAAAAGTGTGGAACCAAATCCTACAAAACAAGTCTGAGGACCTTTGCACATATCACCATCATGTTGATCTTCTTCATCATGTTGATCTTCCAAGATAAATTTTATGTTGTGTATTAAAAGACAACAGCAACCCTAACGCTATGAAAAGCAAAACCTCCTTTGCACACTTATAAAACAAAATGGATCACTGACACCACTCAATTGCTTTTTTTCAGCAATGCCTGAAGTTGCTCAGATATCCTTCTACTGTGAAAAGGATCTGAATAAAATAAAAACCAAACAAATTGAAAAATA
>NW_010407444.1:0-1893 GCF_000710305.1 Buceros rhinoceros silvestris | reverse complement strand
GTGTGTAAAATTAGATCCGACAGGAACAATGGATTTAGGCAGTTTCTGATTTTCTGTGAGCATTATTTTTCCCCTGTACAGGTGTATATTCATGTGTGTGTATACGTATGCGTATAGTAGAGCCAAATGCAGCAGTCATCACAAAATGATGGTATTTTCCTCATTTTTGCCACACTTTCTATGTATAAATTCACACATTATACGAATTTGCTTTATAGCTAAACTAAACATGCAAAACTTAAATACCTTTCTCAGAGAAGTTAGCATGGATTTTGGCTTTCTGTTTCCTTAACAGCAAGTCCTGGCCAAATCTGTGCTTGCCCTTCTGCACCCTGTTTTTAAAAAAAGAACAAATGTCACGGATTTCAGATGATTTCTACCTGACTTGTTGCAATCTCCAGTTCTTTAATCTTGTGTCACAGCTGAAGGTTAGGTTGACCCATGTGATTCTCAGTAAAACAAGTGGTGTGGGGGAAAAAAATAACCTAAGAAAATTCTTGTGATAAACCGTGTTTAATTCTGTTTTGGAGAAAACAATCATCTCTCTCAGTAGGATGATGGCTGAAAACTGCAAAAGCTCACACAAATATACAGTGCTGTATCATTCTTGGTTTAATAAAAACAATTTATATGCAGGGTAGTGAACATGAGGAAAGTTATGGAAAACATTTCTCACCCAAGGACACAGTACCAGATGTGCTAAGACTTATGGGAGCAATCAAAGGTGGCCAAGGCTCTCCTGTGGGCCTTATTAAGTTAGACTGTGATCCAGCACCTTCAACTTATTAAGCTGTCGGGAGTTTCAGTGATTAAAACCAAAGAAAGGTCAGTCACAGACCTTCAGCATTTCCCTGGACTGGTATTTTCTTTTAGGCCTTAGACCCTAATGAAGACACTTCGCTCGATACGTGGATTTTTTTAAATTGGTCTTTTGAGCTGGATTTGTCCATAGCTTGAGAAAATCTTCAATAGATTTTGCTTCCTCAGAACTCTGCATACAGTTATCAAAAATCCTAACCAATAGCAAGAGATGAGGCCTTATAAGATGGCTTTGCATATCATCACTGTGGAGATCAAAGGAACAGGTTAATGGGGATCTGGAGAAGTTTAATTATGTCCTAGGTAAGGAATGAGGGTTAGTGGCTGTAGGTGGGGCTGTTATAAATAAGCTTTCAAAGCTCTGATAGCTGAAGCCTAATGTTTGTACAAGGTATAATAAAACTGGTATTTCTTATGGATTTGAGGTTGCCAAAATCAACCCACTAGTCCTAAAAAGCCACATGGCGGGAACAGACATAATGTGCTCCAGGTACAAGCAATGTCAATGCTATTTTCTGAGCTCTTCTCAGGTGGGTTAAAGGTTGTTGTTTCATCTACAGAGACACATATTACTGCTTACAAATCCTTAGTTATAATACTACTATGAAGAGTTGTTTAACTTGGCTTCTTCATCTCTGGAGATATCTGATGTGGGTAAAAATTTAGCAAGGATGCAGAACTCTTTTAATCATCTGCTTTCCCCCCCCCCCACCCCCGGCCATTTTCTTTGATGATAGCTTTATCGGTTATAATGGGTTATTTAGGGTGTGCTAGTACCTCTGCAGCATCTAACCTCGGCAGAACTCTTTTAATCATCTGCTTTCCCCCCCCCCACCCCCGGCCATTTTCTTTGATGATAGCTTTATCGGTTATAATGGGTTATTTAGGGTGTGCTAGTACCTCTGCAGCATCTAACCTCCCAGTCATCACAAGATTTTAATGCAGCTGTAATGATACACTTTGGAAGCCTGGCACACAAAGCCTTGTGTTTATTTTGCAATTTTAATGTATTAATATGGTTGGCTGTTTTCATGTTACACAACTGTTACGAGAATACCCCGCAGACAATTGTAA
>NW_010407443.1:27409-31866 GCF_000710305.1 Buceros rhinoceros silvestris | reverse complement strand
GGGGGGAAGGCTGTGAAAACAGGAAAATGAAACTGCTAGGAGCTTCCGTAGTGATATTTTATTACTGATATTTTAAAATTCAAGAGTTCATCTATTTCCTGTCATGTCAAGACTCATACACTACGTGGCGGGGATTTTGAATTTTTTCATATGTCAACACCCAAAAATAAAAATTTATCTCACCTGTTAGAGGCATAGTACCAGTCTTCCTTCATACAGCAGGTCAGCCTGTATGTGGCCTGTCATCCAGGCTTGCCTACTGAATAAAGTCAGGAGAGGTGGATCCTCATAAAAACTTCTGTAAAATTGAAAATCCAAATTCTTATTACAAAAAAAAAAATTGACTTTTTATTAGTCCTAACAATGATTTTTTATACTAGCTAAAGATGCATCTTCATTTACTTTTTTATTTTTGTCCCTCTGTTTTGAGAGATTTCAGTATCTCAAGCTCTTTTTCACCCATAGTGTCAACTGATGTCAGCTGAACAGCAGCTGCTCAACAAACAGGCCACATACTTGAGAGTCTAACCGAGCATTTACATGTCTAATATTGGAAATGTCAAATATAAGAAATTTTTTCTATGCCCTTGCTGCTAAATCCTGCACTGTATGCAAACTCTCAGCAATTTACAGCTCCCATCCTCAAAAACCGGAGCAATTTAGATGTAGAACTGTAAGCATTACAGAGCAATAAATCAAGTCTGTTAAATGCCAAGGGATCTCTGCTTCCAGTAAAACAGCCAGGGATCATGGGAAGAGGAGTAGAGACAAGAGAAACCATCTGCACTTAGGCAGCATGTCACAGATTAGGATATAGCTCATTCAGCTTTAACTCACCTGTAACCCATATACAAGAAAAAAATGTAAACTTGGGTCATAGTGAGAAACCTCAGAAATTCCAGCCCATTTCCTGCAGAGATTTCTCTCACAGTATCGTGCGTTAGCCTCTGAATTGTGGATGTTAGCAGGTCCCGGTGCACCAGAACAGAGTAGTGAAACATCATGTTGCACCCGACCTGAAATCCTTATGGGATGTTTGCTGAAAGATGCTGCCGGAAAAAGAATTTTGGAGATCACCAAATTTCTCTGTAAAAGAAAACAACAGAGGTGATGAAAATGTTAACAGAGAACTTGGGATGAGATTGTGAAGAGAATTAGCTCTCTGGATGACTCATTTAATTGAGCTTTACTGAAATTCACAGACTGTGAAAGTTGGGGGCAATAAAATGCTTGTTAAAATACAAATTAATTGATTTTATAGCTGTTTCTATTTATCTATTAAACAAATCATTCTTCTCTCAGAATTCTGAGACCTTCTCAGACATTTGGTTGAGTTCATTATAGAAACATATCCCAACAAGCACGATTAGTGCACGATTGCACCATCTTATTGTACTGATTATAAATTAATTCAATAACATAATTGTATTATACTTAGGCTGCTTTTGTTTGCATTTTTTAATTATTATTTTTATATATATCCATCTATAACTTCAGTATGGATTGGCCAAAGCTGAAATGGCCTTAGTTCTGAAATACTTTTGTACTAACTGAGATATTGCACTATTTACTTCATGTCTAGATATGTGGCCAACACCTTGAAGCGTAGTTTCTATAATGGGAACCAATATCCCCTCAGATCAGCTGGCAGGAGATCTCAGCCTTGTTTCAGAATTTCCAGGTATAATTACAGTAAATTTGCTAAGAATGAATACATGTCAATTTAGTTTAATTCAGACATTTTAAGTCCTTAAATCTTGGAATGCTTTTTGCTCAGCATGATTTCTCTACCCCATTATCTTGTTTAAACTGTTAAAAAACCTTGGCCACTCTTATAGCATAAATCAATGTGCCAAAAGGCTATTCAAATCAACTAAACCCATTGTTGAAATTCTATGTAACCTTTGGAGTGCCAAAGGCCTTTGTTCATGGATTTTTTTGTAAGGGAAAACACACAAATATTAAAAGTTTGTGCTCACACCATGTTCCTAGGAGAACACAAAACCACTTTGCATCCTCTTATGTATAATTTTATTTAGGGGAGACAAAAGAAATCAGTTTGACTTGGTAATTTCACAGTTTCTTTTCAAAAGAATCCCTGTGTTTACTGTGTTAATCTTTCTGTCTTCCTATAACAAAATCTTCAGTTCTGCTGTTCTGACAGTATGTTGCAGTTCTTATCCTTTTTCTTGTTGAAAATATTGGCATAACTTTCTCCGATACTGTCATAGAATCTACAGGTAACCAGCGACACGATATCTGAGGGTGTACCAAAAGATACTATAACAAGCTTTGGAAAAATCGAAGTCTTAAAAACATGCTGCTTGTCTATTTTACTTCTTTGATGTGCACTATGGGAATAAGCTATAAATTTGGCTTCTAGCAGATGCACGCGGTGGAAAAAAAAGTACTAACTACTGCTGTCATTACAATTTAAATCACATTTTATTGGGCTTCCTGTCAAAGATATTTTTCACATGTCTTGGATGTATGGCTTTGAATTAGGTATAAGAATATTGGTGTTGAATCCAAACCAGCTCTGATTTGAGAATACAGAATAAATTTTAAAATATGAGTAACATCTAGTTTTGAGACAAGTAGCTAGACTATCTAGATGGAGTGGGCAAATAATAGTACAGATGAAATAAATACCTGAATCATAAAATAAAATAAGCTTTTCAGGACAAAATTTTAACTTTGACTAATTCAACATTGATACAAAAAAATGTCTATTTTGGACAAAATTCATTTTAAATTATGCGAGATTTAGGCTTTGTTGAAAAGTCAATGAGGTTTGTTTTGTTTCATTTTGTTTTTTTCTCTGACAGTCTTTATTAAATGCATCATAAAATCACAGAATGGTTTGGGTTGGAAGTGACCTTATAGTGACCTTATAGATCATCTAGTTCCTTGCATAAGAACAGGCGGCTCAAAGCCCCATCCAACCTGGCGTTGAACTCTGGGCAACGTATTCCAGTGCCTCACCACTCATTGTAAAATATTTCTTCCTTATATCTAATATAAATCTACCCTCTTTCAGTTTAAAGCCATTGCCCATTGTCCTATCACTACACATGCTTGTAAAAAGTCCCTCCCCAGCATTCTTGTAGGCTGTCTTTAGGTGCTGGAAGGCTGCTATAAGGTCTCCCCGGAGCCTTCTCTTCTCCCAGCTGAACAAACCCAACTCTGTCAGCCTGTCTTCAAACAAGAGGGGCTCCATCCCCCTGATTATCTTTGCGGCCTTTCTCTGAATTCACTCCAACAGGTCCATGTCCTTCTTATGTTGGGAACCCCAGAGCTAAATAGAGTACTCCAGCTAGGGTCTCATGAGAGTGCACTAGATGAGAATCACCTCCCTGGACCTGCAGATTTAGGCTTTGTTGAAAAGTCAATGAGGTTTGTTTTGTTTCATTTTGTTTTTTTCTCTGACAGTCTTTATTAAATGCATCATAAAATCACAGAATGGTTTGGGTTGGAAGTGACCTTATAGTGACCTTATAGATCATCTAGTTCCTTGCATAAGAACAGGCGGCTCAAAGCCCCATCCAACCTGGCGTTGAACTCTGGGCAACGTATTCCAGTGCCTCACCACTCATTGTAAAATATTTCTTCCTTATATCTAATATAAATCTACCCTCTTTCAGTTTAAAGCCATTGCCCATTGTCCTATCACTACACATGCTTGTAAAAAGTCCCTCCCCAGCATTCTTGTAGGCTGTCTTTAGGTGCTGGAAGGCTGCTATAAGGTCTCCCCGGAGCCTTCTCTTCTCCCAGCTGAACAAACCCAACTCTGTCAGCCTGTCTTCAAACAAGAGGGGCTCCATCCCCCTGATTATCTTTGCGGCCTTTCTCTGAATTCACTCCAACAGGTCCATGTCCTTCTTATGTTGGGAACCCCAGAGCTAAATAGAGTACTCCAGCTAGGGTCTCATGAGAGTGCACTAGATGAGAATCACCTCCCTGGACCTGCTGGTCACATTTCTTTTGACGCAACCCATGATATGGTTGTCATTCTGGGTTGCAAGTGTACATTGCAGGGTCATGTTGAGCTCCTTGTCATCTGACACACCCCAACTCTTCTCCTCAGGGCTGCTCTCAATCCACTCAATGCCCAGCCTGTATTTGTGCTCGGAATTGCGCCGACCCATGTGCAGGAACCTTGCACCAGGCCTTCTTGAACTTCACAAGGTTTGCAAGAACCCACCTCTCATACCTGTCAAGATCCCACTGGATGGCATCCCTTCCCTCCAGCATGTTGACCACACCACACAGCTTGGTGTCATCAGCAAACTTGCTGAGGCTGCACTCAATCTCGCTGTCCATGTTGCTGACAAAGATGTTAAACAACACCAGTTCCCAATACCAAGCCCTGATGAACACCACTTGCCAGGGCTCTCCACTCAGACGTTGAGACATTGAGGGCAACTCTTTGAGTGTGACCATCCAGCCAATCCCTT
>NW_010407443.1:10880-27301 GCF_000710305.1 Buceros rhinoceros silvestris | reverse complement strand
CCAGGGCCCCCCACTCAGACGTTGAGACATTGAGGGCAACTCTTTGAGTGTGACCATCCAGCCAATTCCTTACCCACCTGTCAAATCCATGCCTCTCCAATTTAGAGATAAGGATGTCGTGTGGGACAGAGTCAAATACTTTGCCCAAGTCCAGGTCAATGACGTCAGTTGCTCTTCCCTTATCCACCAACACTCTAACCCTGTAGGAGAAAGCCATCAAATTCTGTCAGGCATGATTTGCTCTTAGTGAAGGGCACAGATGTGCGACCAGTTCTTCTTTTTTTCCCCTTTTTAAAAGTGGGGGTAAAGTTTTTCCTTTTCTAGTCAGTGAGAACTTCACTGGACTGCTGTGACTTCTCAGATATGGACAGTGGCTTCGCAACTTCATGTGCCAGTTCGCTAAGGACCCATAGATGCATCTCATAAGGTCCCATGGACTTGTGTACCAGTAGGTGTGGGCGTGACCCCCCGGCCGGTCCGGGAAGCAGCCCTGTAAGCCTGCTGTCAGTCAGCAGCAGGGAAGCTGAGTGGCAGTATCCTGTGGGCGTGACCCCGCGGCCGGTCTGGGAAGCAGCCCTGTGAGCCTGCTGTCAGTCAGCAGCAGGAGGTGTGTTATTTGGGAGGAGACAGAGAGGTTGTGTCAATGGGTGATTGGAAAGCCAGCTCATCTCTGGGCAGGACAGTGAACTTGAAACCAATCCAGCCAGAATATGTAAGATAACTTAGAAACTATAAATAGATGTGATAAGGAGTTAACTGCGCAGTTAGCACTTAGAAGTTGTAGTGTGTAGGGGCTGCAGCAGTCTGCTGCAGTTATATCTTAATAAAGGCCTTGTGTACACATAAACGATTGTCATATCGTCCGCCCCGAATATTTGCGACGTATGATTTACCCCTACGCAAGTAGGTTACTTAGATGGTATCAAACCTGATCTTCTTCTATGGTGGGCAGTTCTTCATTCTCCCTGTCCCTGCTTGACTTCCTCTTCATTGCACTGCATTGCTCTTGAGCTTGGAGGAGCAGATCCTTGAATTTTTTGGGGCCCCTCTTCCCTCCAGGGCTTTATCCCGTGGTACTGTACCAAGCGGATCCCTGAAGAGGCCAAAGTCTGCTCTCCTGAAGTCCCAGGTAGTGAGCTTGCTGTGCACCCTGCTTGCTGCCTTAAGAATCTTGAACTCCACTGTTTCATGGTCACTGCAGCCAAGTCTGCCCTCGAGCTTCGCATTCCTCACTATCCTCTCCTTGTTAGTCAGAACACAGCCTGGCATAGCACCTTTCTTCGTTGGCTCCTCTATCACTTGAAGAAGGAAGTTATCATCAACTCATTTCAGGAACCTCCTGGACTGCTTACGCCCTACTGTGCTGTCCTTTCAACCAATAGCAGGGTGATTGAAGTTGCCCATGAGGACCAGACCTGGTGAATGTTGAGACAGTTCCCATCTGTCTATAAAGGACCTTGTCTTTCTGGTTGGGTGGCCTGTAACAGACCTCCGCTATAATGTCACCTTGTCCCTGCCCTCCCTTTAATCTTGACCCATAAGTGGCCCATCCTCAGCCATCCCCAGGGGGAGGTCCATGCACTCCAGCTGATCACTGACATGGAGGGTGACACCCACTCCTCATTTCCCCCACCTGTCCTTCCTGAAGAGCTTGTTTCCTTCCATTCTAACACTCCAATCATAAGAGCCATCCCATCATGGCTCTGTGATGCCAATAAGATCACAGCCCTGCAGGTGTACACACATCTCTAACTCTTCTCTCCTGTAGTGCTTAAAATGGGAAACACACTACGAAATACAGCTATCTATGAAAAAGAGAAAAGGCTTGTAAACTCAAAATTAAAATTTTATCAATGAAAAATGAATGTGTTTTTTTCTTCAATCTTTTTTCCCTCATGAACTTCATTAGCTGTGTCATCTGACACCGTAAAATGTGAGAGCAGAATTAACTACTTGGAATGCTTCCATGAGAAGCAAGAAACGACACCATTTATTTTCCCTTTATTTTTACAAAACTTCAAATTTTGCCATTGATAGCTCCTTAGTGTGTATTTCTTTTTCATTTTCAAAATATACAAAGAGAAGTTTGACACCCATTTTCATTTTCAAGAAAGCCATTAATAAATACAATTTGCTTTAAAGAGTTGTTTTGTAACAAAGGGAAAGTAACATTTGGAAGCACAATCTAGTTCCATTTTGCTCTTTGGAAGAAATAAATCTCAGTGGAAACTTGAACTGTTTAAGGAAATATGGCAGTTTCAACCTGCCACTACTAATCCAGTATTTTGAATACTAGCAACCAGTTGCTTGAGAAATAACTGCATAGAAAATTTGAATTATTATTTACATTTACAATAAATAATAAAACATTCTAAGGCAGTAGATCACTTTCTTTTTCTGCCCATCTCCTTGCTTGCCTCCATAGAAAAGATCTGCAACAAGTTTTGCATCACCTTTTGCACTCCTTGGATTTCCTCTTTGAAGCTTCTGCTGGGACCTTTCCAGTCCCTCCCTCATTTCACACTTCTGGGGAAAAGAAAACAACCAGAAGATTGCGTGGAGTGACATTTTTTCACTTGGAAGAGACCTGTTATTTCCAAGAAAAAGGTTTATGGGGCTTTTGATGACATTTCACTGCAGAGGGCTGTCAGCACGTCAGGAAAGGAAGATGAGTTGACATGGAATGACAGGTTAATATCATGTCCTCAAGAGGGATAAGCTAGAGAAGATAGAGAAGATCCTGATGTAGTCTATCATCTGAACACTAGAAGAGAGGCTGGACTGGGACAGGAGACATGGTGGCTGGGCTTGATTCTGGAAAGGACTGGACTGGGTGGCTCAGACTACACATATCAGGAGCCACATATCAAGTCAGCAAGACATGCAAGCAGATGTGATATTAGCAAAGATTTGTTTCACACATTGCAGGGTGTGCTCTGAAAAAGTCTGCTGCCACTATTAACCACGAGAGTTTCTTCACTGGAAACTGCAGCATGAATCCTCACTAACGAATGTGAATGTACAGCTTGCACATATGCACTGTTCTGCTGAGGTTATGGAAAGCCTTGTGATGCATGCTTATTGCATAAGTAGGCAATAACAGGGGCTAAGCCTACATGGGAGGAAGCTGCAAGTCACTGCTTTTCAAATCACATGTACAATTTATGGTACACAAATGTCTCTTCAAAGGTACATACAACCCATGGAAACTGGTCCCTATGGCTGCTTCTAACTGACCTGAAGAGTTTAAATGTTTGCAGCGTGTGAACAGTAGTCAGACTCCAAGGCAGCAAAGATCCAACATGCATTTGCTCAACTGTATTATTCCCTGTTGTGGATGGCAAATTAAACTTGGCAACTCAGGTTCTAAATTCAAATTATTAGAGAGAAAATATTCTCAATGTGCAGACCAACAGACCAGCCAAAATATAGCCATGTAAGCCAGTAGCCATCAACTGCATAAGTTTTCAGAGACTCTACTGGAAATCGTAAGGGTATTCCCAAGAACCAGTGAGAGAGCTAAGCCAGTGATACAGGCAGATGTGCTCAGTTACAACTACAAGGCACTGGATTGGTTGAAAAGAAGCCACAGATAGGAAAAATGTATTATTACTACAAATTAAAGATATTTTCCCCTATCACAGACCATATTTTCTTCACACTCTTGGTGTCAAATCTTTCAGAGAAAGTGTTATTTTGATTTCCAATATTACAATGCTAAGACCACTGCATTCTCCTGTTCACTTTGAAAAAACTGTTGCCTCCTAACGCTGTACATGTCCTGAACACCTACATACCACATGGAGAGAGTAAAAGCTGCATCAGTTATGACTGCTGGCAGTTATGAAATTGCTTTGCTCTTTTTTTGGAATGCTCCTACAATGCTCAACAGTTGAGTAGCAGTACCACAGGCACAGGTTCAATGTCGCCTTTCATGCATTCTACCCTGTTTGGGAGCAGTGGGGTGGATCTTCTTCTGGGAATGTTCTGATAAGAGTCCCAACAGAAGGAAAAAGCAGCTTATTCATAGAACTAAAATCTTCTCTAAATCATAGCAGGTATAGATGTTTTGAAGAAATAAAAAGTGCAAAAACTATGTTCAAATTTCTATTTGATTGAAGAACGCTAATCCTTCTGAGTATTTAAACTAGTATATTGGATGGAAATTTTGCAGTTCTTATAGAGTCCTGTCATGTTTATGTTAGGAATTCTTGTTTCTTTGCATATACCCTAGCATAATCAAATAGTCTGGGGACCTTGAACTTCTCACTTCAGGTTATTTTCTCAGGAAGTCAACCTGTTGTTTCATGTTTAATTACTTATGCAAAACTAGTGATAACAGTAAAAATCTGTGTCTCATAAACATGAATTTATGTTTTCAACACTTCACTGAATAAGAGAATATTCCATTTTAGAAACACGAAATGAAGAACCACAAGTTCATTTTTAATGCAAATACACATTGCTTCATTCAGTACTGCAACTGATAAGTCCTTAAGCTCTTAAGGAGTATTTTAGTGTTTAAAAATGCATACTGTTGTCCAATGGGATTTCAAAAGTCTCCCCAAAATCAAGGATAATTGGGAACAGAGAGTAATGCTACCAGAAAAAAATTATAGTTTAAAATTCTTATTGGTCAGAAATCTTCTGCCAAAAGATTTACACAACCAAACCCGGCTTTCAGATTGAAAGCTTCAAAGGCACACTGAAAGTTAACGGTTTTGTGCCTACAGAAAGGTAGGTGTGGACCTCTCTACCATCCAGACTTCTATCACTGATAAAAGGAGTCTTTCCGCCTTCCCTGTGTGACTTCATTTGATCCCTGAGCAACTAATAGATATCAGTAATTAAACAAATATCTATATATATCTATGTATGTGTCTTGGTTTTTTCTGCTAGGATACTTTTCAACCACTAGCTGTGTACCAGACCTGCAGATTTAAGAGAAGAATAATCTGCTCAAAAAATGTGCTCTTCTACTTGCCCACAAACCACAAAATTTATTTCAATTAGTACTATCTCAACTGCCAAAACCTGTGATTGAGATAGTTTGGGCAGTCATAAATGCTTCAAGCAGTTATGAAGTTCAAGATGCAAAAGCACATAGAATCAGGCGTGGTGTAGTCAGCCTGAGCAGGATTGGACACCCAGAGGAGGGAATGGCAGAAGGAAACTATGTTTTCAGCATCACCATCACTTTCTGACTCCTGACAAGCACAGTAATATTTTAAAATCATTCTTAACTTCTAAAAGATAGGGAAGATTTGAGGATTACCTCACACAAGAATAAGGTAGTGGAACAGTGCTATAACACGTTTCATGAACCAGACCTACATGTCTTCCGACAATACATTCTTCACTGAAATACATGTTTTTAATCTTTATAGATATCTTCTGTTTTTTAATGGAATATTTTAACATTAAAAGTTGTTCAATAAAAAAATCAGTTTTATTTAAAAATAAATAGGCTCTGGCTTCCAAAAATCTTTTTCTCAACTCTGGGTTTTTTTTTTTCCTTTCTTTCTCAATACTTTAAAATTTGGGGGGAGAAAAATATCAGATTCCTTGTGGAATATCTGATATTTTTCACCAAGTCGTATTTAAAATCTTATTTCCACTTCTGTTTTCTCTGTGTACAGTACATCACTTTCCCATGTCTGGGCAAAAAACTTCTATCCCAAATAAACTTTCCTCTTCACCATTTTTTTCAACCATATTTACAATTAAACTACTCTTCGGTTTTTGATGAAGTTCTGATTAATTTACTAGAAGATTAATTCCCTCACAGCCCTTTTCTACACTGTCTCCCAGACCATGCTCTTAATCGAGCTTTTTTCTTTCTAAGGAGTGGATTTAAGTGTGTCACATCTCTATTATATGGATTCTTTTAACTCTGAATTGCTCTGCCCTCAATTTGAGGCAGATAGTCCCTCTGAAAGAAGATTAAGAAAGTATATTACTAGAGGTAAAATTTGCTGTCTCATGTGCTCCAGAAAAAAAGAAGAAAACTCCTGTGACTGCCAACCAGGGAAAGCACTCAGACTTCCAGCTTAATTTCAGAATTACCTAGTAAAAAACTATTCATTTGAGTGATTACTGGAAGGGAATACCTAATCATCAGTAATGCCGTACCATGTGGCTGCATTCACATAGACTATATCACTGCTTACAATGTGTACTCTGATCATATGCTCTTGTTTTAGTGTTCCCACGATTTATAAAATCAGAAGTCTCTGCTTTGTAATAGATACTGTTCTTCACTAGCTTTACACTTCATTTGCAAACCATTTAATTTGCTCCTTTTTTTATTACTGGAACAAATACATACATGTACATGTATTTTTCCCTCGTGGTGACCTCAGTTCTAAAGAGCACAAAGAAAGCAAGCCTATCCAGTTGACTTTATAAATTTGTTGTAATGCCATTTTCACCATGGAGTTTTCACTGAGATGGTGGTCCTATTCTCTCGGGCACTCTACAAATTCAAATCAGGTTCCCAGAACTTCTCCAGGATAGAGTCTGAATAATTCAGTATTATCCCCTTCAATTCTGCCAGAATTAACTAACTTACCTGGTTTTTAGTTCAATGATATTTTATAGGAGCTCTGTATTTCTGCAAACTGTTTTATTTGTAATTAAGTACAGAAAGTGCAAGTTTGGCTCTATTGCTTATTAAAAATATTCATAGGATTCATATCCGATACAGATTTCACACCCCAGCAGTCTTCTGATCCACAGACACATAGATGTATCTTGTCCTCCCATACACCCAGTTCAAGGAGACAGCAGGCAGCACAAAGCTAAGTTTTGGTCCTGTAGAATACCCATACACTCTGCAACCTGTCCTCTACCCCTCAATCAGCAGCGTGTGAGCTTATACATTTTGCCAGCTGGACCTCACCATGCAGCATGCCATTAACTGCAGTCTCTGGTAGAAAAGGTGCTTGCCAGAAGGTGCTGCCAGACTATCGAAGCTTTGAGCCCCTGCACGTACCACAACCCACTCAGCACATGAGTAAGGCTCTGTCCATCCAGACAAAACAGCAGAACAAAACTAACTGTGGGTCTCCTCTTTTTGTTAATTAATTCCCTGACTACTTACAACTCTTAGGCACAATGTGAAAGAACACAGCTAAAATTCTCCTCTTTTACCTGCAGCAACATGAACCACAATTTCTCAGTTCCCAGAAAAATAATTATTGGGTAACACTGTTCTAGAAAGGAAATTTCTAAACCTTTGCATGGAATTGCCCATTTGTTTTGCACAGAAAAACTCGCTATCCACTGAACAAAAGAGTGAATATATAGGCTAACAGCTGCACACTCAGCTGGGATGTAAGAAAACTTGGGTTTCAAACCTTGCTTCAAAGAATATTTAAATACTCTACATAATTACTGTTTTGAAGCAGAGACTGAAATTCAGGTCTCCCTTGCCCTTACATGGTCAGGCTACAGCAACATGACATCTCCGTATTACCTTCTAAAGTGAAAGGTAACAGCTTTCGCGGCTTATGCAGTTCCCTCTCTTCCACTTATTTTATCTAGTCAGTGAGTTCTTGATTTTTCAGGGGATAACATGCAGCTTAACAAACAAATTAGCTGAGAACACACACACACAATCCCAAGCCATCCCTGTGCATGCCAGCCTGCCTTTGGATGCAGTACACTTGCGTTTGTGGGGCACCCAGCCCATCACTACCAGCCTAGACTAACAGACCCCTATAGTCAACTGTCCTCTTCAACAAAGTTATGTTTTGTATTGCCATAGTTTTGTTTTCCGTTATCCTGGATGATTTAATTTGAGTGTATTGGGTGGTAAGTGATGGCCACTGGTACCACAGGGCTGAGTGATCTAGCCACGTTTTTAAAGATACACTGAAAGGCAGGATTTTTAATTTCTATTTCCGCAAGTATTTTTGGTTTCAGTAACACTTCTGATGTAATGTAAAATAATAGCAAGTTAATGAGATGTTAGGCTTATACAGTAATTAGTTTATAATTCTGAGAATGTATCCCTCACAGAATTATATGAAAAGCTATCCACTAGAGCATGACACAACCTTCGGAAGAGTTGTGATATGCTGCATGTTTGTGTTGATTTTAATTTTTATAAATATTTAGAGAAATTTAAAATAACTTGGTAGACAAATAGCTTCTCTGAAACATGTATGTTTTGCTTTCCAAGAATTTATTTAAACTTGTTCCAAGGTACCAGTTGGCTCCATATTTTTTTAGATGTCATTTCTTTCATGCAGTGATCAGATTTTTTGGCATAGGTCTCTGGAATCAAAGGTAATTCTTATTTAATTGACTCTGTAATAAATACATATATTTTTATACTCTGTGTTTGTATGTATATTTCATGTATATGGATAGATGTGAGACAGACACATACTTTCTTTTTAATTGAGAGATATCTTCTTTGTCATTATCTTTCATTGCTACGACCCATGCAGAAGAACTTTGTTAGTGAGAAATTAGTCCACTTTTCATATGACCAGTTTTAGTCCAGTTTATGAAGTCATGTAGCAAAACCAATTCAGAACTTGGTTTCTACTCTTTCCAGAGTTCTTCTGTCTGCTTTTAGCTTGCTATTGTCTCTGATACCATTGACATCACGCTGATCAGTTGATTAGGTTTTTTAAAATGTGGAAATCTGAGATACAACTTTCTAATCTAATTTTTCTTACTGTCCTCTGGTCAGATTTCACTCTGCATTTTGCCAGTCCAGTCTTATCCACTGCTTTGAAGGCACCACTAGATTTTATTGCCACTGCAGACAGCCTAGGCTATAACTTCTAGCTGTGGAAATAATGGTACATAAGAGCAGATTTACCATCAGCTTGTTTTTCTAACATTTCCCAGTAACTATATGCTAACTAGAGATAGAATTATTTTGAGGCAATCTGTAGCTCTATATGCACATCAAATGTCTGAACCGATATAGCTGAGCCTTCAGGCCTATTGCCATTTTCTCTTCAGACACGTTATTTCAGTCTTTCTAAAACTAAAGTAACTTTCCTTATTGCCTGTGCAACTTCATTTCCAGCCACATTGTTGTGAGACAGCAGGCTGCTGAGGCAGTAGAATTTGCCTATAGATTTAAATGTATCATCATTAATGCATACCAACTCAACATGTTTTCCACAGGGGAAAGGTGAAAAGCAATCTCTATTTTCTTCATGGTGATTTTCTGACTGAAGCATAATCAAAACTGTCAGTAGTAATGTGTTGTTCTTCTTCTGATACACTTGCATCCAACTTGGATTCAGGTTGTCAAAGACTATGCAGGGACTACTTGCTGTGTGGCTTGAGATTTAGAACAAGTCTAGGCAGATTGAGAATTCTGTCATTCATATTATAGTGAATGAGAATGAGTTTATACGTATCGTATAGCACCCCAGTCTTAAACTGCCAAGATTCATATATAGTGCATTATCTAACAAAAATGCAAGGTGAAGGAACAATGAAGTATACAGAAAAGACAAACTTCAAGAACCTAATTTCTGGTCTTTAATATAACCTCTCTTTTATTATTATACTGAGTGACATAAACAATTAAATTGCACAAAAAATCATAAAGTATTTTCAAGAAGAAAATTATTTCAATAATATTTTTTAAAGTGACAAAATTCTCATAAATTCTCCTTTTGTGACTCAGAAAATGTCACCATTTTCTTACTGGTTTAACTGAATGTTTTAATAAATATATTTTTGAAGTAAATCTTGGTATTAACACATTTTAAAAGTTAATATGTTGCTGTTAAGAGATAGATCAAATTATGAAACTTCAATAAGAAGTGTAAGAATATATTTAGAATACTAACGTTGTGAATACATTAAGTTCTTCAAAATAATACCTAAGAAGGGGGATTATAGAATTATACTTCCAATTCATTCAAGATAACATACAAAATAGGTTGCAAATGTGTAAGCCTCCACACATCGGCACATGGTCCTCTTCCCACTTGACATCCTCTTGCTTACGGCTCCTCTTCATTTCCAGTACTAGCAGCACCATAAGAAATGTTTAAGACATCTTCTCACCAGTACCTGATTGTTTGTCCAGCAAATTTACTCAATGCTGAAATGTCTCATCATTATGTTACCTAGGAAAACTGATTTTTATTGTAAGCTGGTGCTATCAGATTTTGCATTAAGCAGCACAGTCAAAACTAAAATAATTGTACAGAAAAGTGTATTTTTTTCTAAAAAATTAAAACCTCCAGATTAATTATTTCAAAGGTATGTAAGCAACAGTTAAAATAACTTGAGAATTTGCCACTCAGAAGATAAAACTCGGTGAGAGCTAAAACCACTAGGATCCTTTTGGAAAAAAAAAAACAACCAGTGCAAATTAATAAGAGAGATTTGTTAGCAAAAATAAACACCGAAACATGGAACATAGAAAAAAATCCAGTTTATCTGTACCATAGGTATTCCATCCATTTCAGTGAGTCTCTATTAAATCGTCTTTGAAAGAGGAAAGTATGGTTATACACATTGAACATTTTTTTCCCAAAATCAGATCTTCAGTGTACTGGAAACTGTTGCATGACATCTTCCATATTCTTTTATTTGTATGAATTGATTCTTTGCTGTCTATATAAAGATAGCAAATACTTTATTTAAACTATCTGTTATTCAGAAAATTAGAAAGATGGTTTATTTTCAAAAACACAAGCTGGACATTCTTGCAGGGATATTATTTAAACAGTTAAGTGTCTATTTCCAAAATAATGCCTGATAAGGTTTGTCATCTGAGCCTGATATACGTTGCTTTCTTGAAATGGAGGTCTCCTTCCATTAAATGGGAGGCAAGTATCTCCTTTTGAAGAACTGAGCTTTAGTATTCTGAAGGTTTACCATTAACTTTTGAGAAAAGAACCTTTAATAGTCATGCTGAGTCAACAATTCATCTTCTATATATAACTGTGATTTTTCTTCACATGACACTACTTACAGAATGCATTTCCACTGGACAGCATATTAAGAGTAAACACAAAAGCAAATACTTTGTAGCTAGAGAAACCTCACAATTATGATGGATGAAATGAAAATAAAATTTTTCTGGTTTCTCAGAAGAGGCAATAAAATACGATATGAAGAGCCTGGACCATTCAGGTGTGAATGGGACAGTATAATCCTGTTAATAACTTTGGAAGAAGCATGTGAAAAGGATTACATGTTTATAGGGAAACACCTCTTTTATGTACACATTGACACAGCCATTCCTGCGCTGTCAGGGAGATGCTGCGTCTTTTTTCACTTGATAGTTTGTTGCAGAAAAAAGACAGAACACGTATTTATTTGTTAAAAGTCTGCTGGATGTGGTGGTAGCTAGAGAGCTTTTTATGTTAGCATGAAATATAATAGAATGATCAATTATATGGGTAAAAAATTACTTTCCAAGAGTCATTTCCCATAGGTGTTGGTACACTTGTTCCCATTTTTACTGAGCAGTGTGAGCTTTCAAAGGACAAGAATTAAAATATGTACTTTGGGTTTTTTCCATGGCACTGCTTGATAGAAAAGACATTCACACCCTTCTGAGCTGCCACTCAGCTACACATAAAGAATTTTACAGCTTGTGTAAGCATCAATTAGAGATAATTACAACCTCAGTGACCTGTCTTGCCACTAAAACACTTAGTAGACTTTATTTTGTCTTTACAACATGGAGACTGGGGGCACAATCCTCTTTCCAGTGACAGTGGTACAAAGCGGGAGACACTGCACTGAAGCCAGACGTGATACACCCTCATAGATACAGTGTAAAGCAGGAAAGGAAATCAGATCCTTTGCTTATATGTTGACTCTGATTTTGTAAATCTCTTAGTTTTGTATCCTATTTTTGAGAGTATTCAAATCAATGATAACTAGAGGTAAGTCAGCCAACAGACATAAGGGGATTCCATTGTTCTTCATTCCAGAAAATGAGAGAAAACTAACAGGAGATATTCCTGTCAGAAATACTTGCAATATCCAATGATAAGAACTTTAAACAAATACCTCTACTTCTATCACCTGAAGTTGTCCTGAGTTCTGGCTTGTATATGTTTTCAGCAGTGCCACAGTGCACATGTTGTGTTGTTCCATGGCCACAGGAGCCAGGACTTTCTATAAAAGCAGCAACCTACATTTTCACTTAGTTTGGGTCCTGTACTTCAGAAGAAGTTTTTGGTATCCAGTTCAGATACTGTCTCAGCCTGTCCTTATAGCAGAGGTGGTCCATCCCTCTGATAATTTTTGCGGCCCTCCTCTGGACCCACTCCAACAGGTTCATCCTATTCTTGTGCTGAGAACTCCAGAGACTGACACTCTAGTACTCAGGTGAGGTCTCACCAGAGTGGAGTCGAGCAGCAGGATCCCGTCCTTCAACCCACTGGCCACGCTTCTTTTTATGCAGCCCAGGATACAGTTGGCTTTCTGGGTTGCAAGCACACATTTTCGGCTCGTGTCCAGTCTTTCATCCATCAGTACCCCCAACTCCATAGGGGTCCTTCTCCACAGGGCTGGTCTCAATCCCATCATCCCTCAGCTCGTATTGATATTGAGGACTGCCCCAACCCAGGTGCAGGACATTACGCATGGCCTTGTTGATCTTCATGAGGTTCACACAGGCCCAGTTTTCTAACTTGTCCAGGTCCCTCCAAATGGCATCCTGTCACTCTGTCATGTCAGCTTTATCACTCAGCTTGGTGTCATCTGCCAATTTGCTGAGGGTGCACTCGATCCTGCTGCTGATGTCACCAATGAAGGTATTAAACAGCCCTGGTCCCAGGACGTACCCCTGAGGGACACCACTTGTCACCTCTACATAATAACATTAATATACATATGAATTTCAGCTTATATTAATATATGAGAAAGCATGACTTTGCCATTGGGTAGGTCTGAACAAAGAGTTCCTGAATGTGGTGAATAATGTTTGTCATATTCAATCACATTTTACAGCCTCTTGGTTAAATACATATAGCCCTGTTCTAACTGTCATTTTATACTTTTTTATTGAAATTGCAGAACAAAATGTAGCTGCCTGAACAAGCAGGCTGAAGAAAAATTCTAAATACCATGCTGGATGAAAATGTTGATAGGAAAAAAGAAAGTTCAATCATCTCAATGAAAGAAAGATCATTTTCTTTCCTAAATTAAAGTACTCTGATAATCTGACAAGCACATTGACTGCATACACTTGCACTAGAAGATGCAAGTTGTCCTAATAGTACGGGGAAGCTGGCAGGCAAAGAACTGGGAAAAAGGCAAACATACGGATTTCCCTCAGGAAGGGTACACCATATGTTAAAAAAGGATCTGATTAAATAAAAATGTATATGGGATCTTTTCATAGGTACCTCGTAAAGAGCAGGCAGTTATTGGGCAGAGAGGGGCTGGCCCTGCCCAGGCTGGAATTCCAAGAACTGATACATATTATTTCTTAAATGGTTTTGTTTATTATATTATCAGGTTGTAAATAATATCTTTTAGGACTGCTCAGACAGATCTAGAGTACTTGAGTACTTGAGTACATCACAACTAATTTGGGTAAAGAAACAACTATTATATTAATTTTAAACTTAAACCAAATCTGTTTTTTCAGAGTCTTCACTGCTGAAATGATTTAAAAACATATTTTCCCTGTAATCTATTCCTTCACCTTCTGGTTTTGGATAACAACAAGCAAAGCACTAAGGTAAAGAATACTCCTTTGCAGTTTCCAGCTCTCTTAGCACCATAAAGGAGAAATAAGGCTGATATTTATATAGGAATTGCTAGAGATCTCCCTATGTTGAAGAAGCTCTTAATGGTAATGATTGCTAACACTTAAAAATGAAGATGTAAACAAACAAAAGATTTAAGAACCCTCAACAACAAAAAGAAAGTGCTCATTAGGGAAGCCATTATAAAATGGCTTGTCCGGGATTGTTTCAGTTCACAGCTGCACCCTTTAAAAAGCCAGTTATCTTTAATTCTCTCCCTGCTTTCCAAGGCATGCTGTCTGAGGTCTCTGTAAATAGGCAGCCCTTCACTGGATGCAAATTAACAGGTTATAGCTAGTGTCAGAGAAGCTTATATAGTAAAGTACTGCTTCGTATCAAACAGCTACTTTTCTAGGGGGTGAAATGAGGGCATCAATAATTTAATTAAGGTTTTACACAGAATGCAATAACAGAGAATATGAAGAAAAAAAAAAAACAAAAAGATCAATGTTGTAAACAGTGCAAACACTGAAGACGTAAAATGGTTGCCAAAAGTGCTGCAGAACTTTTAATGAGTATAAATTTAGCTGTCTTGTTAAGCCAAGGGTATTAGAAGTTTGATTTCTAACAGTTTTGAAAGGCACATACAGTTCATTAGTTTGGGACCATGTTAGTTGCTTTTATTTTGATATTGGATACCCCCAAAAAATTCATATTAAGCATGGTTTCAAAATCTCATAAAACTGAAAATTATGATCATCTGTGATTATTCCCAAGGAATAAGCTTGACTCATTCTTGTAGAATCTAGACATTTCTTTCACCATCTTCTTAAGGCAAAGTACATTCCAACTTGAGCACAAAAAATTTGTTCTGTTATTTAGATAGATAGAAAATAAGTTTATAAAATGTGCATTTTTCAACTTAAAAATCTTAATAAATTACTGGTCTAAGACTACCCCCTAAGACATCTGTTTTAAAACTAGGGATTTTACTACTACTACTACTACTACTACATCATAGAATCACAGACTCAATTTGATTGGAAGAGACCTTTAAGACCTTCAAGTCTAACTGTTAACCCAGCACTGCCAGGTCACCGCTAAATTGTCACCACATCTACGTGTCCTTTAAATAACTTCAGAGATGGGGACTCCACCACTTCCCTGGGCAGCCTCTTCCAATGATTTACAACTCCTTTGCTAAAGAAATTTTTCCTAATACCTAGCCTAAACCTCTCCTGGTGCAGCTTGAGACCATTTCCTCTTGTCTTATCACTTGTTACTTGGCAGAAGAGACCAAACCCCTCTGTTGACAACCTCCTTTCAGGTAGCTGTACAGAGTGATAAAGTCTTCCCTGAGTGCCCTTTTCTCCAGGCTAAACAACCGCAGTCCCTCGGCCACTCCTCTTAAGACTCTAGACCCTTCACCAGCTTCATTGCCCTTCTTTGGACACGTTCCCACACTTCAATATCCTTCCTACAGTGAAGGACCCAAAACTGAACACAGTGTTCGAGGTGCGGCCTCACTTCATGAGGAGGATAACCATGTCCCTTGTCCTGCTGGTCACACTGTTTATGATACAAGCCAGGATGCTGTTGGCCTTCTTGGCCACCTGGGCACACTGCTGGCTGACTCTTGAAAAACACCCCCAGGTCCTTTTCCACTAGGCAGCTTTCCCCAAGCCTGCAGGGGCTTGGTGTGACTCAAGTGCACTGGGCCTTGTTGAACATCGTACCATTGACCAAGCCTGTCCAGATCCCTTTTTAAGGCCTCCCTACCTTCAAACAGATCATCACACCTACCCTATTTGGTGTTATCAGCAAACTTGCTGAGGGTGCACTTCATCTCCTTATCCACATCATTGATAAAGATCTTGAAGAGAACAGGCCCCAACACAGAGCCCTGGGATCATCCACTTATAAATGGGTGCCAACTAGATGTAGATCCATTCACCACCACTCTCTGGGCCCAGCCATCCAGACAGTTTTTTATTCAGCGAAGAGTACACTCATCCAAGCCATAGGCAGCCAGTTTCTCCGGGAGAATGCTATAGGAAACAGCATTAAAACCCTTCCTAAGGTCTAGGTAGACAACGTCCACAGTCCTTCCTTTGTCCACTAAGTGGGTCACCTTGCCATAGAAGGAGATCAAGTTGATCAAGCAGGACCTGCCTCTCATAAACCCATGCTGACTGGGCCTGATCACCTGGTTGTCCTGTATATGCTGTGTGATGGCACTCAGGAGAATCTGCTCTATAACCTTCTCCATCACCAAGGACAGACTGATAAGCCTGTAGTTCCCCAGATCCCCCTTCCAGCCCTTCTTTGAGATAGGCATCACATTTGCAAATCTACAGGCAACTGGTACCTCCTCGGTTAGGCAGAACTGCTGATAAATGATGGAAAGTGTCTTGGTGACCACTTGACCACTTCCAACAGCTCCCTCAGTACCCCTGGGTGGATCCCAGATGGTACCATAGGCTTGTGAGTGTCTAAGTAATGTAGTAGGTCACTGCTGTAGCAGACCCCATGTTGGATTATGCGGGTTTCATGCTGCTCCCCATCCCTCTCATAGAGCTCAGGGTGCTGGGCACTCAGAGAACAATCTGACTTACTCCTAAAGACTGAGGAAAAGAAGGCATTCAGTACCTCAGCCTTTTCCTCATCCTTGGTCCACAACCCACACATCCCCCACCTCCCCACCCTCCTCTCCCACCCCTA
>NW_010407443.1:0-10763 GCF_000710305.1 Buceros rhinoceros silvestris | reverse complement strand
CCACCCTCCTCTCCCACCCCTACCCCACCCCCCGCATCCAATAAGAGATGGAGATTCTACTTAGTCCTCTTTTTGCTGTTAATGTACTTATAGAAACATTTCTTATTGTCTTTTATGGTAGTGGACACACTAAGTTCTAGCTGGGCTTTGTCCCTTCTAATTTTCTCCCTGCACAGCCTCATGAAATCTTTGTATTAAAAAAATACAGAATAGCTTTATTAATTGAGAATGGAAATGTGAGGTTTAACTGTTGAGAAAGTAATTACTATTCTTGTTTTGGTGATTTTTCAGAAAATTATGTGTATGGAAGAATGTTCTTTTATTATAATAGTTTAGGGATGTTAGGAAAAGAAGAGCTCTACATCACGGACAACCTTCTTTCCGAAGCTCATTTCAACCTCATTCACTTAGGCTTCTAATTCTTTTAATTGTCCGTAGCCAAAAAAACACATAAACCTTTCATGCTAATTTGTTCTGCTCACATTTATTACTTGTGAACTTAGCAGTGATACTCACTGTTAAAAGCAATATAACCTAAAAAAATGAAGGTTTTCTTCTATCTTTAAAAAAATTAAGTAGGACTGATGTTTAAGGTCATTAACAACAACAGATAATCACAGTGTATATGAAAGTGTATATCTCATAAGAAATAAAATGTTGTTTAACCTTAAAGAAGAAATTCTGTAGAAAAAACTTCCTGAAAAGCTAGCGATCTTTTATATTTAGCAACTGGGTAAATACTTTCAAATGTTGGCTAAATACTTTCCAACATATTAGCTATTTGAAGGAATTAATCATTTAGTTGGTCAAACTTTGCGTACAACATTAAGCTGCTGTAGATGGTAAAAGTCACATTGAATCTGATGGGCATAATAATAGTGGAACATTAGGCAGCATAGTATCAAATTAAGCTGTTTGACTGAGACAAAGGTCCTCCATATTGAGCTTAACTACTTTTTAACATCTTCATTTCTTTGACTGACTCTCAGTGTATGGGGTCTTATGAGGATTTTGTCACTGAACACTGCTGTTACGAAAATGCCTGCAATCGATTATAAATAAACAAAACGGGTTTATTGGTCTCCTTTAACAAGTTCGAGTGATGTCTGGTTAGGAATTTTTACATAGAACAATAACTTACATGTAACTGATAAGTTACAACGAGGGAAAAACAGGTTTCGCAAATAAACCAGCTCAGATAGAAATCTGAATACCTTCTCTTTACCAATGCAAATTGAGAACTGTTTACCAAAAGCCTCGGGAGGGACGTATTAACAATAACAAGATCTCCACTAGCTGATAGAAGAATCTCTCTCTTACAGAAACACAATTTCTTACCAATACTGCTAGCCCGTGTCCTGACCTCAGTATTTCGAAGCCTCTGTTCTAACATCTTAGAAAGAGAGCGAGATTCCTCCCTGCCTCAGCTTGTTCTCCGAGAAGAGACAGAATAAACTCCTTCTTTTCTCTTTTCCCTTGCTGTGTCTCTTCGACAAGACTCCCATTTTTATAGTCGATCGAATGTGTATTGTAGTCAATATCAGGAAACAAGATGAAATGAGTTTTCAGCAGAACTCAGACTCACAGGCGCCTTCTCCACAGGGGTTCGGAGCTCTGCTTTTGTGCAAACTTAGGGGCACAAGTACTGTGCAAAGGTAGAAGGATGGCTCAGATCCTTATCAGGGCATCTGCTTGTCTCTGCCTTTTGTCTCCAACACAGGAAGTGTAGTTAATAACCACCACAACTGCAAGGCCAGGTGGCAAACCAGAATGGAATACATTGAAGTCTAGAGAAAGATACTAGTTAGAAAAAGGTTGACTCAACCGTGCAAACCCGCTGAACTTAACAAGACTGACCTTAGCAAAGCCGATAGTAAAGGACATAATAGCAGTGAAGTGAGAGGGAAATTAGAAGGGTAAAAATGGATTTTGAAGAAATAAAAAAAAAAAAAGATTTTTAAAACCAATACCCAGAAGCCATGAAATACATTTGGAAGATGACTGCAAAGAATCATTGGATCTTCTAAATCCCCACAAAGCAGTGAGGAAAGGTAACAAAACTGCTGAGAACTTAAATGGCCTTTTGCATTCGTTTTCACTCAAGAATTTTTGGCAGATTACTATGGAACTTGCTGTTTTGTGATAAATAGCAATGTGATGCTACTAAAGCCCTATATGCTACAAAAAGTTTCCTGTAACTTCATGCATATAACAAACAGGATGTATGAAAGCTTAAAACTGCTAACCCTCAAATTTTTGCTTATAAATATTCACTACTCCATAGAAATGTAGGAGATAAAAATCAGTCCCTCATATATTTAAAGAAATGGAACTGCAAATCATTAAGACTTTTGTCTATTTTTAGAAGCTTATCTGAAGATAGATCCTTAAAAATATAACAAGAAATGAGAAATTTCACAATAGGAAAGTTCCAAGACTTCCATATTTTAAATGGAAAAAAAAAAGGCTTCATAAGTCAGTCACATGTTAAAATGGTTAATAAAAGAAAAAAGTAAACCAACATAATTTCTTTAGGCTTTTAGGAGTTCTGACTCCTCATAAAAGGAAATTAGATATTTTCCTGCAGGTGTGGGACAAGGCAGGATTGAAAAGCACCTAACCAAAAAATAGAAAAAAAAAAGTTTAGGATAATACAGGCTACCTTCATTATGGAAAAATGTGAAATTATTGACTGAACATTCTCCCTGCAGCTTTACATATGCTTACTAGTGAACTATAAGAAAGGGCAATGAAACTGATATCTGAAAAGTGCAAGAAAAAGACCCCTGATATTTAGATATAAGAAGGACCATGAAGAATTTCAGAGGGAGAAGATTAACTAGATGAATGAGTAGCACAACAGCAAAACTTCGCAATACTGATCACGCTGAAGGGAAGTACCTGAAAAATGCAGTGCACAATGCAGCTTTCTATATTAACCATATCTAAATGAACCAATGGAACACACACCGTACCACAGGTTTCTTAGCAGGGGTCAGCATTAATGTGCTATTGCAATCATAAAAAGCAATATGTTACATTGCAATGTGTTACAACAGCTTGAATGATAATGGAATGGATAATATAACACCTTTATGTAAATTGGTAGTCTTTCCCAGGATACTGTCCATAACGGAAGTGTACCTTAAAAGAGAATGTGACAAGCATGATGAAAAGGAAAAAATCAGTTCTAAAGATTGGCAAGATTGGAAGAGGTGCATTCAAAAGAAGATGAATAGCAGAAAGAATTAACATAAAGTAACAAATAGGTTTAAATGCGTATGTCATAAGGAGTAATATTATACTGAAAACCTGCGGGTTTTTCTGACATAATCCAAGAATACAGAGACACTCATTTTCTAAGTGAAAGAATCTGAATTTGAAAGAGTAAACGCTTCTTCATATACTGTAAGCAAAACCATAAAATGTTTTGTCAGTGAAAATCAATAACTCAACAACAACAACAAAAAAATAGGAAATATGTGCTAATCAGGACTACTTAATGCTGTTAGCAATTTTTAAAGGCATATTTATTGTATCCTTCATGTTTTAACTCAGAGTGTAATTCTTAGAGATCAATGGGAATAGCAGGCTGCTTCAGATTACTCTACCCCAGAGGTATTTTAAATTTCTCTCAAGTATCTTGAGCCAGCCACATTCGGAGATGTATATGACCTTTCATGGTCATTTCTATATTCTGGTGTTTCATTGTAGCATATAAATAAAAACTGATGGACAGGAAAATCAGAAAGAGGAGATAGAAAATAGAGCAGAAATATATCTATGGTGAACAGTAGCATTTTTCATTTTACTGAAGGAAATCTAGTTCCTCTTTAACAAAGCACCATGAAAGTCAGTGTCTGTCATCAAGAAGAACAGAGGAATTGAAGTGTGACAAATTAAGTATGAGAATACAGTTGAAGCTTGACATGTTCATAAGGAAAAAAATTCAGTTTTTATTTAATTGACATGTAATTGCAGTACACTTTTATGGTACATTTTTGTGTACGTTAATGCTGTTTCTCATAACATTCAAACCCATACATATTCAAAAATAAACATTTATTTCCTAGTCCTAAACCAAACCTACCTAACCTTCACTGTCATCCTCCCACTGTATAAGCAAAATAGTCATTGCATTCAAGAGTATATGACCGTATCCACCAACAGGAACTTTTCTTTCCAGATAAGAACTTGGAAAGTACAAATTCTTGCTTCCACATCCTGAGACTTTTTGTTTAGTTAATATCTGAAAAGCCAATCTGAGATCTGAGCCGTTTTGAAAATTAGGCCTGTAAGGCACTACTAGATTCTGAACTGTGCCAGTTTTGTGATTAGTTTTGCACTGTAATGAAGAGCCTCACATCACCTTTAACACCAGTTCACTCACATCTGCATGAATTGCTAAAAAGTCCACACAACCCCAGAAAAACCCCTTTGCAGATCTGAGCTGTAAGGCTTTACTCTAAGCACGTAGTAGTTTTTCCTTCGGAAACATTAAGCTGAATTCATTTAAATATTTTTTTTCTGTTTCATTAACTATTAATCTAAGTTTAGATAATAAATCAGGTAAGAATTGAGGAGCTACTTACAACTATACACTTACAGTAAACAAAACCAATATGTGTGATGAAATAAGAAATAGAAGTCTGGTCAAGAGTTCAATGCAGACATTTTATTTTGGATCAAAACCCAACATTACTCTGCCTGCACTACATATTTTCTAAGTATTAAATCAAATATGCTGCTCTTATCACTAAAGGAATTTCTCAAGCGTGGAAGGCAAAAAGGAAGGGTTTTTTTATCGGGGTTTTCAAATCATTTACAGTGGTGTGAAGTAGATCTATGGTGTCTCACCTAAAGAACTGGACTCAGAAGAAATTAAAAGCATAATGTGAAGGTTTATCTCTATTTCTCACTTTCAAGCTTTCAATATAAATATTTTATATTTAATGTACAGAAGATTACCAAATGTTCTCCACTGGCACAGAAATGGATGTGCTCACACCCATCAGCCCTCTGTTTTGTTATTAAGAGGGAGCTACAAATAGTTAAATATTTGCTGTGAATTAGCTAATGTCCTTTTACTATATAAAATGCCAGCCAGTTCATTGTGTATGTGCTTGTAAGGAAAGAGACACAAATGATTTGGTATTAAATCTTTTTTCTAAATTTCATATTGCTAAAGCTGTCTCTGGAGAAATAAAGAGGCTTTTCTCTTATTTCTTATAATGGGAATCTAATGAGAACTTTAATTAGTATAATGAATTTTTCCCTTACTTTCTAGAGTTGAGGGTAATTATTCAGTATTTCTCAGTCATGATTTTCTGTTGTATCTCTGTCATGTTATTCCTTTAAAACAATTTACACAGTAGTCTTATTTTAGATTTTAGTTAACCTATTTTCTTGTTGTAATAACCTGAATCAAAGCAACTAAGAGTCATCATATTCTTGTTAGTAGCTAAACCAGTCAGTCTCTGAGTGGAATACTTTCTCAGTTAGTTACAATTGTGTGCAAAGATGCTAGTATAGAGGTCTTTGTTCACCATTTACCTCAAATGGCTGTTACAAGACAGTTTATTACTGTTATCTTTAGTTATTCCTGAATTTTTCCTTCCAAAATAGCAGTTTGGGAAAGAATGGCTTTAACTTCCTCCCTGCATTTTTTCCTATAGCACATTTTCTTTCTGAGATTAGAATAAATACTTTTTACCAGAAAACAGAAGATCCTGATCTTTCTGATGCAGACCCTGCTCAAGTTAACTTCTTGACATTTGTAAAACCATATTTGACGCACCTAGTCTGCAGATACCACACATTTTTTAGACAGTCTGGACATTTTCCAGTTGTCCTGTGAATTTGACAATGTTTTTGCAAATACTGTACAGCACATCAAAGCCTTTTCTGAGAAGATGCTTTTCTTCATTTTTCTTGTTTGTTTGTTTTTATTGTTATTTTCCTGACATAGGATGCCACTGATCAAGAAACTTTAGGATGGAAGCTCTGTAGAAGTGTGTATGTGTGTGTGTTAACGAGTAATATTCAGGTAAACCATGACTCTGACCATGGTTCCTAGCTCTGCTATTGGCTTTCTGAGAGATCTTAAGTCATGTCCTCTGCTCTCCTAGTTGCAAAATGAGGGCAAGTATATTGATTTCTTATGCTGAGCACTTCAGATTTGCTTAAGAAAAATCACCATTCCAAAGGTATTTGATGATGTTAAATTCTATATGAGTGCCAGCATGCGGGGGATCATATATTTGACAAATAAGCTCTACATTTTTGTTGTTACTTTTTCTGGAACATGTGTTTCATAGTCACTAAAAAATGAGAAGCCATTACTAGTAAGTCCATGAAAAACAGTACAGGGAAGCAAATTCTCCAGTGTTTTATTGTGATTTTAGAAATGCTGTGTATTATTTTCCACAGGGAGGCTAGCAAATAAAAAAGAAACTGAAGCTGACAATTAAAAAAAATTAGCTGAAACTTGTTCAGCTTATTAAGCATTTAATTTTGTATATGAAGTGAGAAATCATTACCATTTTTATTACTGTAAAAGTAGAAAAAAAACCCAGCAATTTCTGGAAAGGGGGCTGTACAACAGTCTTTAGAAGATGTGATGTTGCTGTCCTTCCCTGATGTTTACATAGCCTGACTAAACCTGTAGTTTGACTTCATAAGAAGAGGTGAAAGCAATTGCTTCACAGGTGGTTTAAAAAACCCCCAAGCTGTTCCTCACTGTTTACTAGAAAACAAGGCTTTTTGTTTCTATTTCAAATGTTGGACTGACTGCTGTAAAAGGTTTTCTGGTAAAACTCTGCTCAGTGGAAGAGCAGAGAGGACCAAATCAACCGGCATCCTCCAGTGAGCAGGACTTGCACTTGTCAAATGATGCTGCCAACCTCACTGCTGCCTCGGCCTCATGAGAAACTTAATTTGCCTTCCTACATGCAACAGGCTGATCTAATCTGAGCACCACTGAGCTGGAGTAGTTGCCTTCATATGAAAGTGTAAGTATAAGTTGTCAGCCCAACCACGCACAGGTCATACAGACCACTTAGTTGCAAAACAATAATCAGGAGACCAAATTAGTTTTTAAAGCATACTAAAAGCTTCAACTCAAAGTCAAAATACTTAAAAAATGTTAAGTTTGAATAGATGTGTTGACAGTTTGAATTTAAATTATAGCTTCAACCATTTCAAGTAGATATATATTTTAAGAGTATAAGAAAGATGGTATAAAGACTGGCATTTCTCTCTTGCTAAAAGGTGTTTATCATTTGAACTGCAGAAAGGAGCAAGCTTGTTGTTAAGTGTGTTCATTTGTCACTATTAGTTATCAACTCCCAATGTCACACAGCAAAACCGGTTGCTCAGATAGAAATTGCTCCTGTGAGTCCTGATGCAGAGTCTGGTGTCCTATCCTAAAAAACAAAAAGTCTGTTAATAAGGTGTCTCCAGTAGTTTATTCCTTCAGGTCAGAAGTTTGAACCAAGTCCAAGCTCTGAAGTTACTAAATCTAATTCTGCATTCATCAATTTTATTCAAGTGTAACTTTTGTTTCTCAGCAAATTAAATGAAAATTGGATGAGTTGCCATTTCCAAAATATTCTAAACATAGCTTACTTAGCAGTGATCACGTGAAAGTACTATCATAGCTAACACTCTTTTAGATATGTCAGCAAAAAGGAAAAGGAGTTCAGATATTCACAGCTCTCTTGAGGAGGTAAATATTGACAAAATATGATTGTCTTAATGAAGCTGTTTTTTCACAATCTACCTTCCTCACTGAGTAGGGCCCTTCTTACCCAAGGGTGTCATGGAGGCATTTCCAGTTAGCACATATTTTGCTTTAAAAGGGAAAAATAAAAAATGTTAAAAGCTTTTCCTCCAGGTATTTCACTCTGTGGTTTAGAAGCAACGGCTCACTAATGATTTCCCACTGTGGCGGCACTCATGGCCTTTGCAAATTCGCACCAGGAGCTGCAATTTGCAGCTTCAGCAGGTTGTGACAGGTGCAGTTTTGGTAGTCACATAAGAATGTATTTGCACTAAGTAGCTGCACATGAATTCCTGCTTTCCATTAGAACAACTCTTAGAAGCATTGCTGGCACAAGGAGGGAGGAACTTCAGAACACTCTATACTGATGGACGACCGTCTTCCGGCCAGTTTACGCTAATTTTCCACAATGAGTTTTCTGTTTTATCAATTCAAAGTTTCAATGTGCATGGACCTCAAACTCCTCTTGTAAGGAGATTATTCCACCACCAAATGTACTTTGCAGTCAGAATTTCATCCTATCTTTCCTCTTCATAGTCGGAAATTTATTCTTTTTCTCTTGATTGTCTTCTTTGTTATTAAACAGCTCTATCTATGTAATCATACTGTATACAGGCACTTTTAGTGCCTCTGTACTTCTGGACGAGAGCTTTTCCTCAACATATGTGCAGTATATCATGTTTTTCTGCTAACAAGTGGCCCATAACGGTGTAAAAAAGGCTTTCACAGATCTCAGTAGTCATTGTATGGATTCTTATTGATTTCAGAGAATTTTATGTGGATTAGACCCTTAAGAAGTTGATCCTCCTCTCACAGAAATCAGCAGCAAGATTGATGTGTGATAGGGTCAAGCCAACAAGCCTATTATTTTGCTGCCCCATAGCCCAATGTCTTTGCAGAGAAAAATTCATATTATAGTTTTTTTTCTTTTTTATACTACATTACAATCTCATATCTAATCTGTAATCCATCTGATCTCTGAATCTCTTTCAGAGTGCCTGTCTACTAGGCAGGTCTCCTCTATTGACTGTCTATATGTTTGGATTATCTTCCCATGGATGTATTACATTGAATTTGTCAAAGCTAAATATTATTTTTCTTTTTTTCCCTACTCTAAATCCTTCTTGGCATTTCTCTTCCTTCATTGCTGCTCACAAGCTTTCACAATGATCAGGAGGAACATAGTGTGGTATTGCTTTATAGAGTATTCAGCTAAAGTCACAACTAATTATTATACAAGAAAGCATTTTAATTTATTAGCCTTTAGGAAAAATTTTTAGGATTTTGTGTGCTTTATGATGTTCCATAATTCACTGACTTAACATTTCCTCCTGAAGGAATCTGGACTACTCTACAGGAAGCTTTAATTGGAGAAGAATCTGCAGAGCTAAAAAAGCTCGTTCTAATAGGAGTCAGATTTTACAATGAGAAGGTTGAAGAGTTGCAAGGAGAAAGCTGCTCATTATCATTAAAATATCTGAATCTCAAAGACCATGTATTTCACTGAAAAAATAAATGTTGTGAGAGAAGAAAACTCATAATTTATTAACTACTGGTGTAAATTAATAGCTAATAGTAGTTTTCCTTTAAAGAGTTAGTGAGAACATAGAAAATCCTAATTTATGTTCCATAATATTACTCAACTAAGAACTTTTCAGACTGCAAATAAAATTATTATCATTCAAAAAGGTTAAAACATTAGTTTGCAAATGATTAATTTTATGTACCGTTACGCATGGGTGGAACTTCAAAAACATTGAATAAGACATCTGACTTCCCTGACACTAGTGGTGTTTTATGAAGCTAAGAAATAACACAATGTTTTCCATGATTGCCAGGCTTAGATTCCTTTTTGGACACCTGAAGCCCGAATCTGATTCCACTTACTTTGTGAATTTAAAAACAACTTACTGCGTAGTTTAAATTGTCATTATAACAATAGGAACTCCTGCTGTATCGATTACAGAACAGTATAATATCTTCAGATCATCTATTTAAAGAGAAGTGGCATGTTAATTTTTGCCAAGTCTTATTTTTGGTGCTTGCTAGAAAATATTATCATTCTAGGAGGTACTGGACTAATGATACTACCTTGTCCATCCCAGAAGCCACAAGTATTCAAGAGAGATTTTTTTTAACGTTTCCCATGTGAACTTTTTCATTAGATCATCTTAGTCAAGAGTCCTCCTTTCCCTCAATTACACCAAAGAATACATTTAGTTTAACTGTGAAGAATAAATCAAATCCTATTACTAAGAATAGTTACTGCAGCAGGGTAGAAGGAATACGAGTCTTCATAGCCTGTGTGTTATCTGACCTTCCTTCTCATTCTAGCTTGTTTGGGTTATCACGTGTTTTTCTCCTGTGTTTCAGAGGAATAGCACCTTTGAGACTGTAGCTGTCACTCACTATGGGCAGTGTCCAGCACACTGGAGTCCTCATTTATGTAAGGCCTCTTGGCACTTATGAACAACATATGCTGACAGGGCTGCAATTTCAAAGAATCTCTGTGGAGGTGCTGGAATATAGAGCTGAGGCAAGCACTGGAGTCCTGAACAGAGAGGAACAGCATTTTTAGTGAGGCAAGGTCATGAGCATCCAAAGAGTTTCTCAGAAATTAAGGACAAAAAAGGACAGAAACAGGGAAATCTCTGCAATGAAAAATTAGAAGCAGACAAAATTAAAAAGATTAAAAGGCCATTATTAATGATACTTACATAAAAGCTGACATTAAAAGGCTCAGCGTCAGAGAATTCTGTTCCCTCCATAAGGGGGTAGAAGGAGGAATCAACTGTGGCAAGCCTCGGTGAATTATGATGTCACTATCTGTGTTTCCATATTGTCTTAGCTATGGTCTGTCTAATTTCTGGATGAATTAGTGAATATTACATTGATCAATGGCTATTAAAATAAACTATTTGGTTGGTAATAAAACCAATCAAAAAAGCCAGCCTACCCAAAACCCAACCATGCCAACAACCCC
>NW_010407442.1:1781-13741 GCF_000710305.1 Buceros rhinoceros silvestris | reverse complement strand
CACTTGGTGGATGATGTGAGAGGATGGGGAAGTCTGATGTCTACCTTAAGGGGATTTAATTCACAGCCAGTGAATTAAATTGTATATTAATGACTAAATACAAATCAACGAGGAATGGACATTTGAAATCAAGTGAGGGACAGCAGTGATGGAATTCAGACTGTCTTCATCAATTGGCGCCCAGCAATTTCCTCAAGATCAACATCTTCAACCCGCAAACTGTGCATGTGGGCCATGCCAGATACACCAGCTTTAAGCTCTGGATACATCTTGCCACAATCTTACACCATCTCTCTTGCCCTGAGACTGTAATAACAGATGGAGTCCAAAAGTTACAGATTAAATTAACTCGGTGGTCATGTTAGAGGAATGGCCCACTGCCGAAGGGACTGATATCTGTGCATATGTGTGTATATAGAACAGGTCAAGCAGGATCTGGGTATGGCGCAGATAGTATAGAATAAGGGGTGGATAATGTCCTGGGTTTGACTAAGATAGGGTTGATTTCCACAGCCAGGATAGCCAGAGAGAACCAGCCGATGGGATATTCGATCATCATCATCACCATGGCTTGGCTTTGCGGACGAAGGTTTGGAAAGGGCTTTCCCCACGCTCACTGCAAGCGCGCTGGTGGCTGAAAAGGCCAATGCGGGATAGGCAAGACCGGTTGCAAAGAGCACAGCGGAAGGTCTCCTGGGGTGGTACAGGCGAGGCACGGTTCTTTCTGCGCTGTCTTTTCTCCTTGAGACTGATTCTACGTGTGCTCTCAAAGGAGGCAGCAGCGTTACGTATGGTGTGTCTCCAAATCTCCCAGTTGGAGGTCAGGGTGGACCACTGGTGGTGGTCAATATTTGATACCATACTGACATCATATGCAGTATGTATATGTATCTATATATTAGACAAGTGTAGCTGGCTGGTGGGAGTTTCAACCAACGGTGGGGTACCACTCAGCTGGGCTTTGTGTGACTCAGAATGGGGATGGGGCTCGGCCCTAGGGCTCAGCTTGGTGGTGGTAAGCAGTACATTGTTTTCCTCTGTCTTTGTGTAGTTTCCAGTAAACTCTCCTTATCTTAACCCACAGCTTTACCATTCATTCTCCTACCTTCAGTGGTAGGAGGGAGAGTGGCTGCTTAGAGAGAGAGGCCACCTGAGTTTAAAACCAATCAAAAGGCTGTATTGAAATGCTTCTTTATTTACACCAAATTAAATATGTTCTTTTGAAGAGGTGAAAAAGATGCATAGCAACCTTTAATTTGCTGGCTATTGATATGAGGATTTCAGCTGCATAGGCAAGTGTGCCCTTGTGAATTCTACTTGATACTGGGGCCTCTCTCAGAAAACTCGTGGCAGAAGGACAACCCTGTTTGGGGGGCCGATTCACCTTCTCATACCTCTTTCCCAGATTTATCAATCTGGAGCTCACTAGAGATAAGGGGACAGAATGCCTTCCATGCATGTTAGCACGGACAGAAAACTCTTGAGCACGGGTGACTTTCTGGGTAGCTGGAGCCCTTGGACAAGGAGATAGCTGCTGCCTAGCTGAAGAGTTTTCTTAGGACTGACCACCAGGGAAGGGACAAAGTGATCACTGAATGAGGAATGTGGATCAGTCATGGAGGGCACTGGTGCTTTTGAAAGGAAGAGTCTACTGCAGGGTAAGCTTGGCCAGCTGGGCAAGGTACCAGGGCACCAAGGGCTTCTGCCCTATCTGGATAACTGAGACCACAAGGAAAATCTTGTGAGTGACAGAGTACTGTCAAGGTTTAGAGCTGGGCCGGCTCCAGATGAATGACAGACGCTCTCTACTACCCCCTCTCCCCTTTCCCAAAGAGGGGATGGAGAAAAGGAGCAAAGGAGAGTATCACCACCAACTTACGGATTGGAAAAGAAAACTATATAATAAAGTTAACTATATACAAGTACATACAATACCAATACCAAACCTAACACCCCTGATGGCAACTACGTCACCGTCACTGCTGATGCTGTGGGCAAGCACTGCGGAAGGCCCAGACTGGGCTCAGCAGCAGACGGGAACTGGATGCAGGAGCTGAATCCAGGGATGCATGGCCCGGGATCAAAGGCAGAACGGACAGAGTCCTCCTCAGATGTCGGCCATTGAAGAAGAAGACAAGAGGGGGCAAGACCCTCAGCTTTATACCAGATATGACATATATGGGATGGAATACCTTATTGGTCAGTTTAGCGTCACCTGTCCTGTCCACTCTTCTTTGCAGGTGCAGCCTCTCTAACTTAACACACCCCCACTGTGGTACACAGGATTTAGCCATGACCTTAGTCCGCACAGCAGAAAGTATAAGCTGCAGAGTCTTTCGGCACACCAATCCCTGGTAGTAACTGTAAACATCAAGCGCTATCATTTCTAGGAGCGGACACTGTCTGCAAAAATATGCAAATATGCTGTTAACTTCAGAAAGTGCTGTTAGTTAGAAGAAACTTAAATGAAAAGTAAAATCTCTGGATGGAATTAGTTCTGTTCTAACTTAAACCAGAACAAGTCCACTAAACTCTTTTGTGGACTTTGAGGGAAATCCTCAAAATAGTGAGGAGATGCCTGTGCTATTATGTATGCAATATTATTCTCTCTAAGCTGTTTTCTTTGTGTTCAGGCTGAAGTAATTTTTGAACCTTTTCTCCAGCTTCGCAGGTGTAGGGAGTACAAAACCATAGCACAAAGACCAAGTCACATAAGACATGCACACAATGCGGCTCGATGCCTGCAAGCTCTTTGTCAATAAAATTCTGTGCCGGATGATGTGGCAATCGGAACTACAACTATGACTAGATCAGTATGTGGTGTTAGGTGTTATCTGGATGCCCAGAGGAGTGTGAAGCAGGGCGGAGGTCTGGTGGTCACATTTCTCCACCCTGGACGAAAGGAGCTGTTACCTCCAGCCATGCAGGTGTAAATTGATGGACTTCGTGCAATCGGCATAAAATATAAGCTTGTCTACGGTCCTCCCCACATGCACATCTACCCCTCAGTGATGTACTGTGAAAAACCAAGTGTTTTGTAATGTAAAACCAACATTACTCTAGTGTTGCCCCTGAATTAAGGCAGGAGATGCTCCAGAACCAAACTGAAAGGATGGATTGATGGATTCACTCCCTCTTCATCACCCCACCACCACCTCCAGAGACGCCTTGTGGGTAAGATTCATTACCTCAGTTACATTGAGTGACATTATTTCTCCCCAGCTGTATTTTATTTGTTTGTAATTGCAATTGTACTTGTTTCTACTGCACTATCTGAACATCTGATGGCCTTGTTTTACCCAGTAGCCAGGCTACAACAGGACAGGTTGTGTATTTGGTTGGACATACAGTGTTGGATATTTCTTTGTTAATTAAGCTATAGCTACCCTGAAGTTCATAAATTTGTCACTAGCAATCCAGAGAAACTTTTATACGTTTCATTGAAATTAAACCATTGTTATTTGTGTCCCCCAATTTGCTTGGTTTTTTATATAGTGTCAGCCTTTTAAGACTGGATTTACTCTCCCTTTTTGCAACAACGGGTCCTTGCAGAAGTGGGTTGTAGGCAATGATGCCCTCAGAGATGATGTTCTGGAGCCACATGGTGTGAGTAGGTGGGGGAAGAAAACCCTCCTGGGATTCCTGAAGGTGGGAAATGTCAGGTCCTGCCTATGGATGCTGTTTGTGTGCAGTGAATGTTTCAGGGGAAGCCAGGAAAAGCAACCCTGGAGACCTCCTTGGATGAAAGGAAGCCTTAGAGAAAACCAGTCCAACAAGAGGAGCTTCATTAGGTCTCCCTGACAGATAGATGGAATTATTCAGCTTAACTAATACAAAGTTTCTGTTCTGGACACTAAGTGTTTCGCAAGGACTAAAGTGGTTTGTGTAGTATCCCTTTAACATGCTGCTGAAGTTTGCACATGCAGATACATATTTTGGGCTGCTAAAATAATTCTTTATAAGAAGGAAACTATGAGCAACTGAGGGAGAAAATAACACTTCTGAAAAATAAAATCTGCCTCAGAAACTGATGCATGCTTTGAAAAAATAAAACTTTGTATCATTGAGGATTTCTGGCTTTCCACCACCATCAATCTGAATCCAGTTTTGCAGTTTCCACTTAGTTGCCCTTACTGTCAGTGGAATTTTTGTTTGAGTGGAAACAGGAGTATTGGGCTCTTTGACAGCAATGTAGTTCCTTCCCCAGAGACTGGGGGAAGACTGAACTGCAGGGTACAGCAGTGATCTGTCCTAAGAATGTGACATTGTGAGTGTCCACACCTATTTAGCAAATCATCTCACCCTGGCAAGGCAGCTCATCCATTTTTAGCCCTGTTTCTAAGAATCCCACTTAACTTTATGCTTATAAGCAGCCTTCTTGAAATAAACTTAGCATGTGCTTGTGTATTTCGCAGGTGAAAATTTTCATAGCCCAGAGCCCAAATAACAGGTTTTCGTTCTGTAAGCCACTGTGCTCTTGAGCTAAATGCTATCCGTTCAGCTGATGGAGTTAACAGCAAAAATGTAGAGGGAAACAGAGCTGTAGAAATAGCTTACAATTATTATCTGAGGGCTGGGTGGAGTACTTACTGGAGAGGGAGCAGTTGGGAGCTATCCTATCCAGAATAGAGAAGCTGACATTACAGAACTTCTTTTCCTGTTAAATGTTTTGGTTTTCTCTGAACTTCCTAACTTCCTGGGGGGAGGAGCAGGGGCAGTATGGCAGCTACGTGACCTGCAGACTCTGGGGAGACTGGTCCCAGCCTTTTGATCAAGGAGCTCAAAGAGACAATGGGAACAGAGAGAAAAATAAAAAAAATTTTTAAGGAATGCACTTCATCTGCATTTTACTGGAATGTGCTTGTTCCTTACTGTACTAGCTAAGAGGTACTCTAATTACAAGTATTTAAGATACACAGAAATTACCTTACAAGCCATGACGAATGCTGCTTGTACAGCCTAGATATTCCTGCAACTGCAGACAACAGGCCTTAATAGACCACCTGTTAGGTAAGACTCAAAATGCTCACTAGGAATTCAATGGAAATAGGTAAGACTTTTGTAGCATTTTGTAGCATTAGTGCATTTGCTACACACCTAATACCAGTTCCTTCGGGGTGAGGCTGGGCTTATTTTTAACTAGGTACTTGTTGAACCAGTGAGGTACTGGGAGGACAATGACCTGGCTTAGGGTGGGTGTCCAAAGCTTTGCTGTTCAAATGCCATGGGAGCATCGTACCCAGCTTTCGCTGGTTCCCCACCACTTTCACTTTTTGCCAGCTTTAAGAAGACACTTCATGACATCCCCGCCCGGATGCAGTGGTTGTGCTGGGGGAAAAGGACAACATAGAACATAAGCATCAACATGCAGCAACTCCACAGCTGATGGCGATGTTGATAGAGGCAGACTTCTGAAAACACTTGACAGATTTCAAACGTCAGATTGCTTCTTGAGGCCAAAATAAGGCTTCTTAGACTGCCGCTTTTGATATTTAGGGCTGCAAATCTAACTCCTTGCAAACATATCACTTAGTTCAAAGCTGGTAGTTGTGTGTTTGCATTTCAGACATGCTGCTTTCCAAAAGCTTTAAAATGGCCTGAAGTGAAGGTCAGAAGAAGATGGTGACTGGGGAAAAAGCACACATGGGACAGGGATGCAAAAAAAAATCTCACTCAGGTTGCAATTGGATGCAAAATCATACACCTGAGTTGCAGCCAGGTGCTCTCTGGCAATCAGCAGTAAACACCACTCAGATGCAGCTAGGGCCAAAAGTCCCACTTCTAAAAGTGGCTGTCTTGGGGAGGAATATTTTCAGCCTAAACAAACCCATGTCTGGGTCATACAAAGTCTGTGTAATTCTCTAGACCTCAAACTAGACTTACATAGGACAAGAGTGGTGTGTAGACTTTGTGTGAGATGTGATACACGTTGAAACCCACCCTAGACTTGGCACAAAAGGAACAGTGCATACACAGCTTAGCTTTTGCCTAATTGGTTATTGCACGACAGAGCCAATTAGAAGGTGCTCAAGAGAGCCAATTAGAGACTATCACTTAAGGATGAATTGCCCCAACCATTGTGTAGCCCTGTAATGAGGTATCTATTGTACCTATAAATTTTAAAAAACAGGAACCTGGAAGTCAAGCAACCAGAACAAACCGGTTTGAAGACGGCCAGCTGCAGAAGACAGGATAAGGTACAAGAACGCGCTGAGTGCGCATGCTCCAGAGGAGAGTTCAGCTAAAGGACACTGCTGAGACCCCTTATGAAGACCCTAACAGAGAAACTGCGCACATGCGATGAATATGCACATACTATAATTAGTTCTGTGGCATGCTATAAATATGTCTAACCCTTCCAGGGAAGGCAAGGCACATGTACGTGGCTGAGCTGTATAGCTAGTAGCTGTCCCAATCAGAGATGGGTGTGATTTGCAGACACAGAGTCTCTGCGCACCCAGCGCTGCAAAAAGAACGCTTGCTTTCTGAAACTCAGAAACGAGTCTTAGAGAGTTTCTGCAATCACTGTCTTTTACAAAATCAGATGCAGGAAAGGACTGGACCTGCTTAGCCTGCATACAGTGGCTACATTCTAGCTGAGATCAGTCCTTCTATATATGGCTCCAAACTTGGGCTGAACAAAGAGCCTGCAGCGGATTAAGTTACGTTATTTCACTACTGTTTGGACTGAGACCACAGAGTCATAGGCAGAGGTGTCCTTTTACCAACAGCAAGTGTTGGCCAGCTGGAATCTGCAATATAAAGCATCAAACTAAACTTCCGAAGAGTTTCTGATTACTTTTCCTGGAGCATATTGTGCTTTCTCAGCAGTTTTGGGAAAATGTAATCCATCAGAACTCTGGGAGAGCTGATAGTGCTGAGCAGCTTGAAAGCCCTTTTCTGATCTGCATTTCAGTAGGGAAGAGCTGCAGGACAGGTTTATCTGCTGCAGCTCCTCAGGGCCAGCACAAGCTCGATCTCTCTATCTGCATATCTGCAGCTTTGGAACTTGCCTTTAGAAGCTGTGGTGGGTCATCACCATGCGCGAATAGTCGGGGCGGACAATGCGACAACAGCTTGTCTGCACACAAAGCCTTTATTGAAATACAACTCCAGCAAACTGCTGCGGCACCTACTTACTGCACATTGCAACTGCGTAGTTTCTTTCTTATCGCATAGACTTACAGTTTTCCGTTATGATTTACGTGTTTTTCTTGGATTGGTTTCAAGTTCACTGTCCTGCCCAGAGATGAGCTGGCTCTCCAATCACCCACTGACACAACCTCTCTGTCTCCTCCTAAACAACATGCCTCCTGCTGCTGACTGACAGCAGGCTTAGCTGGGCTGCTTCCCGGACCAGCCAGGGGATCACGCCCACAAGAAGCACCTTCACACACCAGCTTGGTGCCATGAGAACTTTTGAAGGATGCAGTTATGTTCCGTGGAAGCGTCTGCACCAAGCATTTGCAAAGGGTCAGGGTTGCTCTGCTTTCTGTAGAAAGCCTGCAGATTGAAGGATAGACCCTGAGATGACCTCAGCAGTTGAAAGGATGGCATCAGACAATTAACTTTTGCAGCATGTGGTACCATTATGCCTTCCCAAGGAAAACAGTCCAAGAAATCATTCATGTTGACAGCATCTGTAGTCTGAGTGCATCAGCCAGAGCCTGTTTTCTCACCCTGAGGTCAAGCAAGCAATACTCAGAGTCCAGCTCATGTCCTTGGTGCTGACCTCATTTTCTCCCCAGGACAGGGTGAGCTCATCTGTTCTGTGGTCAGAACCAGCTCCAGGGCTGTCAGCTGGGAGAGACCAGGACCAAAACTGTGGTGGGGGATGTGCAAACAGTTAAAAAGCATGGGCATGGAGGGCTCCGCGTTGAGGCTTGAGGCTGTGCCCTGACCCTCTTCGGTTTACTGGAAAAATAAGAGCAGTTGACTGAAGTGATGCATTGCTCATTTGTAAATGAGGCAAAAAAAAAAATTATTGTCCCTTTCCCCCATCAAACTGCCTGCCTACGAAGGCTGATTGGGGAGTGGCTGCACAGTCACTCCTCTCTGCCTCTCCTCTCTGTTCACTCACCAAGCAAATGGGAAACGGTGACAAGGGGTTCAGACACAGCAAGGCTCATCTCTCAAAGCCTGAGAAAGATGGTGATTTTATAGTTATGTGCTATTTACAGAGGAGTTTGCTGTGGCCTCTCCACTGCATTGGGGTTATGTTGCATAGTGTGGCTGAATCCAATCCCTCCAGCTGAGCTACACCTCTGTGTAATCCAACGGGCTGCATGGCAGTCAGAGCTCAGAGCCTGGCCAGGCTGCTTCCCTTGGATAACAATGGCTTTAGGCACCTTTCTCCTCTCTGTTCACTCACCAAGCAAATGGGAAACGGTGACAAGGGGTTCAGACACAGCAAGGCTCATCTCTCAAAGCCTGAGAAAGATGGTGATTTTATAGTTATGTGCTATTTACAGAGGAGTTTGCTGTGGCCTCTCCACTGCATTGGGGTTATGTTGCATAGTGTGGCTGAATCCAATCCCTCCAGCTGAGCTACACCTCTGTGTAATCCAACGGGCTGCATGGCAGTCAGAGCTCAGAGCCTGGCCAGGCTGCTTCCCTTGGATAACAATGGCTTGAGTCACTTACAAGCTTCGTATAACCTACTGATTTATAAAGACTGTATACAAAGAATCTCCTTGGCTACAGTAGACATTCGAGCAGGGAAAAGCCTCTTCGCTCTGAATTCACAAGTTGTCCCAGCTCTGACAAGGCCTCAAGGCCTCGCTTCTTTTTCTTTTTCTTTACAAGATGCGGGAGACAATTTGCAGTCCATGAAGTTAGCAGTGAGCCATGCATGCTCATTTGCACTTTCCAGTTTGCAGTACCTGAGGCAGATCAGGCTGTAGGAATCAGGCTGTGGGCAAGATCATATCATGTGTGTAACTACCTATGGCTTGACTGAGAGGAAACTAAAACTCTCAAGTCCAAAGTTGTGACCCCTCAAAAAAACCCCACACCCTTTCAGTTTACACCTAATTCTAAAGGCAGTAACATTCAATCCTGGCCTTTGTTTTTCCTAAGTGCTGCATCTGTGTAATCCAGTAGACCAAGTCTTCTTCCTGCCATGTGCCAGGTATTGAAATGACATAAAAGGACTGGGTTTCAGACATGCCAAGTCCAAATTCGTTTACCTAAATGTAGTCACAGAGTGCTATTTTAAGCACATTTGTTTTACCTGTCCACCCTCTAACTGGCTGCTTTGCATATCCTAGAATACCCAAAACACCCACACAGACCTGGCATGTCTGACACACGACTCATGAGAGATCCACACCCTTCTGGACTGGCAGGGAAGAGCTAAGCAGGATACACATATTCTGCTTAGGCAGCTAAATCTTTTCCACAACCAGCTTCACTTCAGTTTCCCTGGCTAGTCTGCACCATCCTGCTGATCTAGCTGCTAAAATCTTACTAGCCTTACTAGCAGGGGCTAATTTTTCATGTCAGCACAATTCTAATTTGCCAGAGTTGCACCTAGTTAGGACTGGTTATTTATTGTTTCAAGGGCATGACTCGAGGAAATGTTCAAAGCCATACATAAAGTTCAGGATAACCTGGCGTGCAAAAGAGCATCGAACAGTATAGAAATGCCAAAAGCGATATAGGTTTTCACAGGATTCGGCTGGCTGCACAGTGTGACTGCTTAGAGATCACAGATGTGAATCTTTGTAGTGCTGTATTTTATTATAGTATAAAATGGGAATAAGTGTTAGCAGTCAACCTTAGAAGTACTTCATAGCAACTGCACTGGAATAAATGACTATAAAGCATGCTATCATTTGATACTTTAAATCTACTAATGCAACAAGATCCTTACTACCTCAATGTTTGTGTTTTCTCACAATCAGGTTCCAGTTATATTTGCCTTTTTGAGGAAAACTGGCAATCTCTGGATATTCCTGTACATGCAGATAAAGTGATAAACTTGCCTTGCCACTTGCACCACATAAGTAGGTTTTGATTACAATGCACCCCTTGTGCAAAAAGTATTTAATTACACAAAGGTTCTAGGTAGGTTTGAGCTGGTGAGGCAGCACAGCTCCATGGGTACCGTGGTGCTCACTCTGGTAGAACTGCCCCAGAAGGTTTAGACTTGGGAAACTTTGACAATAGCAAGAAGCAAAGGGGGAAGGGGGCAGGTATGCAAGAACGGCTCCCCCTTTTTAACCCACTTGTTAAGCCATACTGCTGGGATAGAGGGTGTGTGTTCAACACGTGAAAATAGATTGGCACCTCGTGGTTACAAACGGTGAGTTTGAGCACTCAGGTGCAGGGGTTCACATATCCGTTCACAACACTGCCACACTGCCACTGTTAAGCACATCGAACATCTCAGAAGTCAAGAAGAATTGAGGGCCCGCTGAGACAGCTGGCCAGCTCTCAGCAGGCCCTTGGGGGGCAGCAGGATGGGAAGGTCCACACACGGAAAGGGCTTCGCTGCCTGCCCGTGTCTCAGAGCCGTGTCTCTGGCAGCTTTGCGGGTACCTACACAACGGTTAGCTCAGTAGGGATCTCCCCCTGGTGCCGGTGTTTCGGAAGCGGACAGATGGGCTGGGTTACGGGGGTTGTGGAGGTTACGGCAGATGGCCGGGCAGAGGCTGGGGAGCTCGCAGCAGGAAAGCCGCTGGAGAGCAGAGGGCGCTCCGCCACCGCCATGGCCAGCCGCCCCGGCCCAGGACAGTGCGTCCCCGTCTTTCCCCGAGCCACCGCGCAGGGTGGGAGAACGGACCTTACAGAGGTTATTTAATATTGCGAAAACAGCGTAACGTCTGACCTGAGGTCCTTTACAAAGTCCAGGCTACAGGTATGTCTGCCTGAGCCTCTTTACGAATCAAAATTGTTTCTTGGGAATACAAGGAACGCAATGGCTCGGTCTTGCAGGCATTCTCACCAGCAGAGGGGAGAAAGTACCAACTGCAGATTGTGACTGTTAGCTTCTAACAGAAGAACACAGTTGTATGCTGGGTTGTGAACACATTTTCTGCTGTTCTCAGGCATGCAAATGCCACAGAGGCATGAAATGTCCATTAATGACAATTGAAACCTGCGGCCTCTGGTACTCTGGGTTTTTTTGTTTCCTTTTCCCTTTTACTCTGCATTTCCTTCTCTCGTCCTCTGACAGCCTGTCAGGCATAGAGTATCACGTGGGCTGTAGCGAGAGCAAAACTTTGAGGTTATGATAATTGCAACCATTTAGCTGTTACACAATATCGCATCAAGCGGTATGTTAACACCCTGTTTCTCCATCTCTGCCATCCCCCTCTTTCTACCATGCATCCCCACTTTAGCCCAACAGTGCCTGCACAGAATTTGCGTAGCAGCATCTTTGCTTGCTGCGAGTCAAGGCACACTCCTGTCCCCTTGGGACATGGCTCAGGTGGTTGCTTTGGGCTGACCTGCCAGAGCCCAGTGATGCCTTGGCTCTGAACACGTCTCTGGAGAAGGGTCACAGGAAAGCTGGTGGCATATTTTAGCATATTTTCAGTCTAAATAGGCAAAATACTGAACACAGGCAGTGTTTAAGCTCTTGGCACTTTTTTGTGATCTGATAAATGAAAATTATTATGGTTATTGTTGCTGTTAATGATAATAAAAGTAGGTCCTGATGTAGTATCCCCCATGCAGATAAAACCCATGTTTGTCACAGAATTAGGACTCCTCTGTCCTGAGAGATGCTGGAGGTGTGATTAGACCTTCTTCCAGCTTGAAACTTTTTTTCTGGGAGCCACTTCCCCACAAAGAGCAAAGAACAGCAAAAGAGAAAGGGCTGGAGGAGCAGCAGCTGCTCTTCCTCGGCTCATTTACAGCACAGCTCTTCTTGAGAAGACCAAATAGCAAGGGAACTCTGGATATGTTTAAATAAAGCTAGGTTTAATTAAAGCTGTTCAAAAATTAAATGCAGA
>NW_010407442.1:0-1676 GCF_000710305.1 Buceros rhinoceros silvestris | reverse complement strand
GTATTTATGCTTGCACTCAAAAATACATTAGATCCTCGGGCAGATCTAGGTCAGCACAGCTTAAGTAAAATTACTGGGAAATGCAGTGTGTGGGAAAGTATTGTCTTGCCTGCTCATTGCAAACAGATTAACTCCTGTAAGTGCTGCAATACCTACACCAACAACACCAGCCTTCAGCATCGCGATGGGGCACAGCTGATGCCAAGAATTCAGAAATCTTGAATTATTGTTCATACAACAAATTATAGCTTGTTTTGCATTTTGGTTTGGCTTCTTTCTCCCTACTTGTGTCTCCTTTACAGCTACTGCAATACATCTTCCTGCACAGTCATAACATCCAGAAACATTTTCCTTTTGTTTAATTAAAACTGAGATTCTGTTACACGATTCAGAGTGCCATAGGTCTAAGAAAAACACCTGATGTCTGAGCCTTGAGATAAATCCCTATATATTAGATACGCTTAAGTTGCATTACTAAGCTGTTCATACAAAAAAGTGAAAAAAAAAAAAAGCTATTTTGTTTCCTAAGAAATACTTACACTTTTGAGTATTCCTCCTATCTTCCCGGTGCCTGTCTGCTGTTTACTCCTGAATCATCATTTATATGGAACGCCTTGTTTTGGTGAAGTCGGGACCAACTGTGGCAGGCATTACAGTCTGGCAGCACTACTGGAATTTGGAGGCACCACAAATCAAAGGGCCAGGGAAGGTCAAATATTTTTCATGGATGGGTTTGGGATCAGCTAGGCTTGAGGTAAGGCCCCATGACTGCTGCAGGGCACACGAGATCTTTCTCCTGTGGGCCCAAGAGATCTCCCCTTCTGCTGGCAAAGGAAAGAGGGTCTGTGCTTTGCAAAGGATATCAGGAGCTGTCAAAATTCCAGATTTTCATACCAAGAAATCTCAACATTTTCTGATATTATTTCAGAGTGAATCAGGAGAAACTCAACAGCAGTCCTCGTTCTTAATTTGGCCTCCTTTGAAATAAAACAACTTACTACATTATAACAGAACTAATGAGCTATTTGAATAGCCTCTTGGGTGATAAAAAAGCATAATTTTGCTTTCACAAAGCACCTTGGTTTTTTGCCTGGCAACTATTTCAAAGGGGAACTGTGTTCTCAGAAAGTTTTGGACAATTCCAATGAATACGTAACATCTTGATTCTGCAAAGAGCAATGCTGTAGGAAGTGGGTGCTCAAGGCATCTTATTTTGCTCAGCTGCTGGTCCAGCCTCAGTAGGCAGGGTCTTCTAGTTGCCTTTGTCCTCTCTCCCTGCACTGCTTAGCGCCTGGCTGTGGTTTGCTGTGTAATCCATTGACCCTGGTACAACAGACTGTTGACATCCACAGTTTCAAGGGCCTTATTTGTCTTTCCCACTCCACCTAATTCCAGAAATACATCAGTGGGAGTATGAAATGTTCTGCTTTTGGTCTGGATCTGATCCCTGTACAAGGCAGGGAGATGGCTTTTGGCCTCCTCTAAGCCAGTGGCTTAAGTAGCCTTAGGACACTCCTCAAGGGACTGCCGGCAGTGTGAAAAGGCGATGAGGTGCAGAGCAGAGCGATGTGCAAAGCAGTACAGTTTAGCAGTGCAGTAGTGCAAAGAAATGCAACGCCACGCAAAGCTACGCAGTGCAGAGTGGAGCCGTGCAGGGAAAAGTATCGCACCCAACA
>NW_010407441.1:14392-22848 GCF_000710305.1 Buceros rhinoceros silvestris | reverse complement strand
TTCCCCTTCCCCTTCCCCTTCCCGCACTTTTCCTTACCCTCTGCTTTTACCTTCTCTGTGTCTCAAACCACAGGTAGGTCTCAGAGCAGAAGTAGAGTGGAATGGTTTAGTATCTGTTGTAGATAAAGGCTTGTATTTGGATGGGAGTTGAGAGAAATGAGCTTAGTGCAATTTTTGGTAGCACGTTCAGTAGCTGATGTGCAGAGATTATTCTACACTCTGTGCCTGGACAGATGGGCTATAGCTTTCTCTACAATGATGCTAATTTGGGCATTGGGGACAAATTTATTTAAGAAATAATCTGTATGGGTAAAAGACAAGTGCCAAAATAGATTCTAAGACTGAAATAGAGATTGTGAAGTTTCAGATTTAGGTTAATCTTTCATTCTGTGTATTGATGTGCATGCTTATATGGGCAAGATTCTTTTCTTTGTACTTTTGATAACTGTAGTTAATCTTATTTCCCCAACAAGTATTTTAAGGTAGTTACCAGCAGCGATAATTGCCTGCTTGCTCTCTTCTCTTCCCTGACAAGTATCAGAGCAACATAAAACAGAAAACAGAAGCTGCTTTTGGCATTAGGTCTGTATGTAGGCAGCTCATCCAGTAATGCCAGGAAACGATTTAAGAAGGATATTCAGTAGCTCAGTATCTTAATTTTACTCTAAGTACTCCCATATCAACACTATACCAGTGTAGATCCATAAGCAGAGGCAGAGATGACAAACAGATGTTTGGTGAAGAAAATAACAGCTCAACCAGATGAAATAAAACCACAGGGGCGTAAGTAGTGTTGTGTCACTGTTAAGCTACTGCACCATCTTTTTACCTTTGCACTGCATCAGTCCGAGTTTGGTTCCAGCTAGCACATTGCTCAGTGTGGTTGGGTGTTTTGGCTCAGTGCTAGATGGCGAGGCTGTCAAAGGTCTGGCTGTCTACTCCTACTGCGTCAGCAGCATTCTTTTGTAGTTTGCCCAGCTTCTGCTGTCTGCACTATTATCAGATGGCAGGTGCTCCTGCATCTTCCTCCTCCTCCTCCCATGAATAAATATTGATGCCTGGTGGTGTAATGTGCTCAGAGAGACAGAAAAAAGCAGGGAAGAGGTTAGATTCTCTGTTAGGTGTTATGATGTCTGCACTATAAACTGATCTCTGAGGTGTTTTTCTAAAAGCTTTGTTTATTTCTTTAAGGTAAATGACAATGTTCTTTTCCATGGGGGAGATTAGTTCATGGTGCTTCTTTTTTCAGTTCTTCTGTGGTGATGGGCTCACACAGGTTTGTACTTTTGGCATTTTGGCCTCTCTATAATGAAAGACAGATTCTATCTATATAGAACACAATATATAACAAGTGATAGATTTATTAGGTAGCTTTCTACAACAACATCTTTTAAATTTCCCAACAAAGGAAATGGTAGAATGGTGTAGAAACACTTAGTTACCTTCAGCTACAACAAGCTTTGACCTCCACAGGACACTAGGAGGAGCTTTGAAGTCCTCGGAAAGATAATCATGCCATCAGCAGAAGAGAATGGTATTCACTTCCTGCAGAGATGCAGTTCTTTAGGTACTAATGAACTGCTTTCACATTATTATTCAAGTAACATACAGAAAGTCTGTCCTTTTGTAAGAGCTATTTTAAGGTTTTCAACCATTACAGTCAGGTAAGAACTGTTATAAACAATGTATTGAAAAATAAGCCTCTCTCTACAGAAACTGCTTCTTAATAAACGCGTGCTATGTAGTCCTCTTTCAGATATTTTGTGAAATTTTAAAACACTAGAGGCTGATGGAGTAGAGTGGAGGGTCTGTTGCCCGTGGTGGAAACAGCAGGCAAAAGAATAACTTGCTTTTTGAGCAAGAGGCAATTGGAGATTCCATGTACATTCATTTTGGACTCGGCCTGACAAGCCATGCTGTAACTGTGGGGTGATGTCTTAGTGAAAGACTACTTGCTAATTCACTGACCCATATCCTGTTCATCAGACTTGATGCTTAAATGATTATCTAGATGAGGATTGTTAATGAGCTCCTGGCAGCTTGGCATTATTAACAAAAGAAGATTAAGTACTGTTGATTGTCGACACAGTTGTAGTTGTAATATCTAATTAATATCTAAAAAATGCTATGGCCTTGAATTTGCCTTGTGCTAAAAAAAAAATGGTTAGCCAGGGAAAGTACTGTTTATGTCTGATACTGGGCATAAAAAAGCAGAAAGGCTAGACTGATTCTTTCTGAATCTTCCGATAGTTTATATGCAATTTAATAGTGGCAAGGTTTCTTCTTTAAACAAAAATGCCAAGATAAGTAAAATACAGTAACATTTAAGTACAACAAGAGCTAAAAATGTGTGGAAATACATATCAAAATGCTGTTAATATACGTAACACTCTCCATCAAAATACACATGGGGAGTTACTGATACAAGGACAGGCACGTGATTCCAGGGTCTCAGTACAAGCTTAGGACAAAGGGTATTCTGAGAACTAATGTGTATTCTGAAGTTAAGCCCCTTTGTCCAAGGGCAAAATTAGTGATTTTTCTATCATAAACTCCCCAGAATATAGACCCTACTGAACAGACACATGGAAGTAGATTCAGTGTGTTATACAATGGCTGGGACAGAAATTTTTAATGGGAATCATAAGAATGGATGCTTCAAAGACCTTTTTGCTCGTTCTGCTTTTGTCTTTTTTTTATTTTTTCCTCCTCTGTGGGTATCCTTCATACCTTTTCTATTCATTCCTTCTTTACAATTCCACCATCTGTCATCTTCCTTGTCATTTTCCAGGGAAGGATCCACGTTTATCCATTCCTTTGCCTTTTACAGTCCTTAATAATAATAATAATAATAATAGGATTTTGGCAGATGTAAGTTGGAACTGGCAGTGTGTAAGGTAGTAAGCTAGCAACTTGCTCCCTTTACTATCTTAGGTAGATTGTGCTGTATGTAGAGTACCTGTAATATGTCTAGAGAGAATATATTGGCAGATGACGGGGAGGTATTCTTAGCTACTACTCAGATTTTTATTGTGTATGTATTTACAAACATTGGGTAGGAGAAACTGAGAGAAATCTTTGCTCTCCTCCGTACTGAGTGACAAGTACTTGTAAAGGATTAATTAAACCTGGCTAAGGCAGCGATAATTACCGCTGACTCTTCTGAAAATAATAACTAAAATCTTCATGCTAGCATTGCTAGGAATTGGGCTCTTCATTCCATTCCTATCAATATGATTATTATTATGGTCTGTTGTGTTGCTGTGAGTGTAATCTCAAACATCACCAAGGATGTGGTAAGTAAAGAAATAAACTAATTTTAGAAATAGGAATTTGGATGCTTTAAGAGAGTTGCTAACGTTCTGTAAAACTTGTAGCAATGCAGTACATTTGTACACGATTGTGGGATGCATGATCTGACGGATCTTTTCCTTCTTTTGAGGAATATGTTCAGATACCACTGATGTACATTAGTGTATAATGTAAACAAAAAAATTCTTCAGTTAAATGTAAAAGGTTTTGTGCTTTTAAAGGCAACAAAGATGTGTTGCACTCATTCACTAGAAACGATTGATCATCACTGCTACTGAAAGAATGAAGTGTTTGTGCTGATTGCTTCTCTTTCTGCTGTGGTGATTTGCAGTAGGTCTGTAGAAGTGCTTCTCTCTCCTACAAGAGTGATTAAGTTTGTAAACTAACCTGTGAGAGAAGCTGAAAAACATGCTTTTTCCATGATTTCCATGTCATGAATGCTTCTAAAGTCCACTTTCATGGACACTTTTCTGGACCTGCACAGCTGTATAAATTAGTCTAACTTGATTTAATTGAGCTATGTATGCTAACAGGGCTTTCCATCAGCATCATATATACCTCTATACAGGATGTTATTGTCACAGGTGTACTAAAAATGACAGGAACCTGATGGAGTCACATCAATCAAATCTGACATTGACGTTTTCTACTTTTAGAAGTATGTAAGTTTAGATTTTGCAAACTAGAGTGTTCATTCCGGTGTTAACCTACCTAGTACTGCCATAGGAATACTGTCATGATTTAATACCAGTATATGTGACCCTGTGCTAAGCCAGAGGGACATACATACACGCAGCGCCCACTGGTAGTTGTGGTGCTCTGTAATTCAACTCTGTAATTCAGTACCGTTTAAAAAACAACTAAATAGTTACCACATGGTGGAAAATTAGCAATAGGGGACTCAAATTTTTGTGTGGTATTAAATCTGCACATGGAAAAAGTTAAATATCATCCTCAATGCTATCCATGTGTTTAGTCACATTGAATGAAATGCTTGTAAAGCATGACATTATTTAATTTTTATAAAGTTTCCCACATCCAGTAAAATTTATTGCAGTTGCTTTGTAAAGCTTTGTGCAGGTGCCTTTTGAGCTGAGCTCACTCAAGTCAGAACATCACACACACTATGTGCAGTTAGTCACTGGATATGTAGTATGGGTTTTTAAGTAATCCCATAGTAAATTGATTTTTAGTAATCCAATAGTTTGGTGGGATTGTGTGTATATAATTCACATGCAGAAATATTGAAATATAATCTTCAAAAAAGTGTGACATGAGAATTTGCCGTGGTAGGGAGTCTTTTGACATTGTGCAAGGGAGTCTGTGGTTCTCTGTAAGCGTGGTCCCATTTTCTTATTTCTTTTCTCACCTCATTGTCCAGGGGAATAACTTCAGGAATACCAGCATCTGCACAAGAAAGGTACTAGACGTTTGCTGATCTGGGTTCAGCCCTGTACTGATAAGTGCTGTACTGATACCTCAGAGATATTCATATTGGGAGTCAAGAGGGAATAACTTTTTATCTGTTGGTTTTGAGAATGTAATTGAACTTTACTTTTCTCTCAATTAAGACTTAGATAAATTGAAGTAGCATAGTAATCTGCTGAGTATCCAGGGATGGGATGGCATATTAATCTGAATCTTGAAATTTGTTAATCATTCCTTTTATGTGATTTAAATGACTTCCTTGAGTTAGAATAAAAGTAAGATTTCAGGTTTTTCCTATCACTGATGTGATTCATCATCACATAAAATACAACTGTCTCTCATGTGCATATTCCTGGTACATAGGTGTTATTTGGGAACTTAGTCTCGATTTTCAGGAATTGATAGCAGGACTGTATGCCTGTATGAGAGTGTAGTTTAAGTTATTTTGTTCACAAGCAATTTGGGATTTATTCCCGAATATTAAGCGAGGGATGCTTCTGGAGCCTCGAACTCAGTTCCACTGGGATTCATTTCTGTGACATTCTATTTCCCTCTGAACAAAAATAACTAACAGTACTTGCTACAGGAAATTCTGAAGATTATTTGCCCCTCTATAATTAAATCCATGGCAGGACACCATGCAAAATTGTTCTTATGGATGAAGGGACTGGCTGACCAAACTTCCTGACAGCTGATTAGTGCGTACTCAATATTCCAAGCTCAGTTTTTGGTGAGGGAGAGGGAAAAAGCCACTTTCAGATATCAGTATGAAGGCGAGTGAGAGTTAGAACAGACTGTGTAAAAAAAAAAAAACAAAAAACAAAAAAAACCAAAACAAAACAAAAAAAACCAAACAAAAAAACCCAAACAAACAAAAAAAAACCAAAAACCCCCCCAAAAACCCCAACAACAACAAAACAACAACAAAACAAAAACAAAACACCCCCCAAATCTTATGCTGGTTAAGTCCTAAGTCCCATGGCAACTATCAACGTTTTGTTAGAATTCTCTGCTTCGTTTGTGACAGTGAGGACAAACAATATGTTGGAAAGGAAGGGCATGGCTATTTAAATAGGTTGATATATGATAGCTCAGGTGTGAATTTGCAGTATATCTTTTGCATCATGGCAACTGTCTATATGACTTTCTTAGGTACCTGAAGTGAATGTAAGTAAATTGTTCATCATTAGAGCACAGGCAAATTATTTTACACTTGCTATAGGGAGGAAATACTTTCCACTGGGGCAGTTACTGCAGGACAGCCGATGAGATCCTAATTCATGTTTTATCTGACATTTCAGTAGCTTATTTTCTATCTATCCCCCGAACCCCCACCTGTCCCCTACTCTGATCTTTGCCCACAGAAATTAGAGGTTGATCATTCTTTCCATTGACACCAGGATGCTTTGGATCAGGGTTTCACCCTTTTATCTGTGTTACTTTGAGCCCTTGTTGCTCCAAAAATGAAGTCTGATGATAATTTTCTATCAAGTTTTAGTAGCTCTCTATATTTGTAGATATTCAGCTGCTTGTAGTAACCGGTTTAATTTTTTTTCCAATGCTTTCTTTAATATTTACTTTTCTTTTTTTCTCTTGCTACAAATCCAAATCTTAGAAATCCTAGTAAAAAAAAAAATCTAAGTTGTCTAAAAGTAGTTAAAACAAGGGCAGATTTTTACAGTTGTGTGTGTGTTGAGGAAGAAAATCCAGAGACTCAAAGGTACAGTTCAGTCTACTGCATTATGATCAATCTCCCTTGCTACTCTTGTAGTGATAATATCTTCTTCCCAGGAACTGCTTTTGGCTGGGAGTGTTTAACCATATATCAACTTCAGGTAGGTGGCAGGTGATCAAAGCCTGGAAAAGCTGCTGAATGTAACTACTGAAGTGTCAGTGGCTTGGGTTTTTTTTCCCCAACCACAGCACTTTATTTTTTTTCTTCTGAGTTTCTTTAATGTAAAAATAGAGCCAGGGCAGGAATTGTCAGAAAGCTGCTCAGTGCAGACTGCACTTTTGAAGCTGGTTCTAAGATTTTTGTAATGCTTCTTGAAAGTCAAGCAAGCAGAGATGACTTCACAAGCTAGGCTGTTATAGCTGTTCTTCAAAAGAAGATCTTCTTCAGTATACTGATCTTTTTCACTTATTGTAGGCACACATAAATGAGGAGATTATTTGCAGGGTAGTCTGAAAAGACAAGTGGAGATGTAGTGACAATATTTTTTGGATACAGGTGCTTTTTCAGCACTCATCTTTTGCTTACTGTGAAAGACTTCCCAGCTTAGGGTTTCCTATCTGAAAAGAATATAAAGGTTAAACTTAAAAACTCTATAAAAACGAACACAGTAGGATATGCAAAATATCCTGTCCACCCCCAACCCTTTACTGAAAATGATAGAAATCACAGACTGTCTATTTTTCTAAAATCAAGGGAATGGTGAGCTTAAGAAATAGTTGATACACCCAATGTAGAGAGAGATATGGCAAAATTTGTTAACTACAGTTCCTTGTTGTTACAGCAGTAAATTTACTTGTATTGTGTATCCTCATTACAAAAGTAATCGAATTCAAATAACTTTTGAAGTCCATCTCAGGGGCCAAAGCATTAAAGAAAATGAAAGACCTATAAAGTACATGATATTTGTTTTACAGTAATAGAACATGGGGTTTTTTTAAAGAGAGGACTTGCAAAAATTGTAGTGTTTGAATTCCCCTAAAAATCTTCTGAAGTAAACAAAAAGCCAGAGATAATGCAGTTTCTAGGCCAGTATTCTGTTGGACTGGTTTACCGCCAGACTCACATTATTCATACTATGTGTCACAGTTTGGACTGAAGCCCTGAAGCATATGAACTCTTTTGAAGAGACATCCTTGTCATGCTGGATTTTTGATCAGAGTTCCACTAATACAGCCTTCGATTGAAACAAATGAAAACGAACAAATTTGTAAGACAGACTGAACACTTTCATTCCTGTCCAGGCTGAGAGGTTTCTTGTGAGAGACCCAAGACCAGCATTGTTTTCAGCTGAGTGCTCCTTTCACACTGGGGTACTGGCTCAGAATAATTCTCCCCCTCCTAGCAAATGGTAGGAGAGGAGTGCCTGTGGTCCACAGAGAGAACACTGTCTGCTGAGAAGGAAGCAGGAACAGATCTACTGATCTTTTCCGCATGCTGTTCTTATCACTGTCTCTGAATTGCATATGCTGTGAAGGTTCACTGAACATCTTTCCTTTCTTCCTTTGCCCTGCTATCCATGCCACTTGACTGAATAATAGTTATGGCTTTGATGAAAGAATTTGACTGAAGGGTTCCATGGCAAGTGTTATGGAGGAAGGTGGACAGGCTGGAACTTTATGAACTCCATGTAAAACTTCAAAATCACTGAAATCAATGGACAAAATGATCATGTACTGCGATTGAAATTTCAACTTGTGCATCTGGGCTCTGTGGATTTTAATTTTCATCCTTTTATACATGTGAAAAAATGTTCTGTGAACCAGTAGACAGATCTTCCTCTGTGCTTGAGCACTGAAGTAAAACTTAACCCTCCCACTACTGCAACTGTTTTTAACTGAGGGTGAAAAAAAAAGGACGTTATTTCAATTGTTTTGTGATTGTAACACCCTATTTCTTTAAGCCATATCTACTAGACAGTTATGTTTTGTAAGTGTAGGTCTTTGCTGATGTATGATGTATCCAGATAAATATATTGGGAAAG
>NW_010407441.1:12014-14300 GCF_000710305.1 Buceros rhinoceros silvestris | reverse complement strand
GAAAGAGTTAATCCTAAAAGATACTCTTTATTTTCAGGAAGTTGCCAGTAACGCTGAAAAATCCACACAAGCTGTGCCGAAACAGTGTCTATATTGCCTAATGCAATTGTTCTAAAGTGAAGTAGTTGTCTTGTCTCTATGGTTCATTTTCTTTCAGGACCTGTAGGAATATTTCACAGTGAGACACCTGTTCTGTATAAAACTAATGCAAAATTGATAACATTTGATTGCACTTGTGCCCACTGAAATCTCCACTGAGGTCCAGAGGGATTCCATTCCTTTTAATGGCTGCTTGGAGCTATAAAGCTGTATGCCTTTAGTATTGCATGACTGGCTTCTTTGAAGAAAATCTGGTACTATAAAAAATTAAACTGATCATTTAGACAAGACATAATTAAATGAACAGAACTAATGAAACAGTGCAGGAGTATCATCAAATATGAAATTCCAAATGCCCCCCAATGGGCACTTGCTCAATGAATAAGTACCAAAAAGCACTGGCCCCATCTTTTGAGAACATGTATTCATTTATTTTATACTTCTTTGGATATCGGGACATCCATGATACCTTTACATATTTCATTAGCATACATTTCAAGTTCAGAGTTGTTCACTAAGGAATCAAAAGCAGAATCATTTCAGTACAGACATGGTTTGTTCAGTAACTGAAAATCTGCTCTCCTATTACAGGCTATTGTAAAAGCTTTATTTCTGAGTAGTCAAGCTCCTTTTGTTCATGTCATTCTACAGGACAAAATTATTGTCATGCACGGTTAGTAGCTGACTAATCCTCATCTTCTGGAAAAGGACCTCTTGAAAGTACTCACCTCACCTATGCTTCTTGTGCAAATTAGTCATCACTGGTGCAGTACAGCTCTGTATCTGAGGAGACATGGGACCAAGTAACATTTAGATGATTCTGGGCTTTGCTCCACTTACATAAACTGTACCGTGTCACAGTCAAGGACTGTTAAATTACAGTAGAATAACTATGGCCCAGCATTGGAGTGAAGCTGGGGAATGAATTTTTCAGTATCATTGTGATGGCTGAGTTTTCTGGAGGTTTTGCTTGGAGTTTTTATTCTAATTTACACACAAAACTAAAAAAACCCAACAGCCCTCAAAAGGGGAACAAGTGCGAATCTAAGCAAGTTTCTAAGCTCATATGACCTCCTTCATAGCAATGCGATTATTGCACTCATCCGTTCATCCTAGGCAAAGCCGCTGCTATCCTTTTGCTTTGTTTCATTCTACCAGGCAAAGACTTGTTGTAAAAACAAAACCAAGAAACCCCCCCAGATTTTGGGAACCATTTTGATTGCATGTTCTGCCTATCAGTAGGAATGTACAAAAGCATGGCAAAAAGTAGGACAAGCTGCATGTGTGAATAGTCACTTGGGATTTTTACTCATGAAGGGAAATGCAAAGGATAAAAATACGAAGATGACCCAATTCTTGTCACTCACTGGTATCTGTGAATACAGCTATTGCAAGAGAGGGCAACAAAGTGGCCCTAAGACTGACACCTCCCTCCTAGGAGCGTTTTTTTCCTGAGTGATAGATCACAAGAGAAAGTAAAGGTAATAACAAAGCTACTTTTCAACTATTCCGTGTATAAGCCTGCAGTATTTTTTAAAATGTTCATCTCACAGACACCACAGAGGTCTGTATATGAGGAAATAATGTTAAACACGACAACAGGAGATGCATAAATTTTTCAGCATAGAAACAAAGTTGCCTCTCAGTGGTTTGTGGTATAATGAAATCAAAAATGGGACATTAAGTACATTTTGGTAGATGAACCACACTCTGTGGAGATGACTGCAGATTTGAGTTGCATCTCTTGAGTGCTTATTGATGATAATTTTCGCACTGTCTTGGTGCAGTTGGAACTATTCTGCATTCCTTACTCAAGCAGAACTGATGTTCTGGCGTAGGATTTTGCAACCAAAGCAGATAGAATTCAGAAACAGGCCTTTAAAAATCTGATCAGTAGAATTTAGCTGAGTAATATCAAAAGCTGTAACTATTTGTATTTAAAACTTGCTTTTTGTTTTTAAGTACAGTCTCTTTTCCAGAGCAAAATGTTTAAGATTGGTGAGAATGTGTGTTCTTGATGTCAGTTGCAAAACCACAGAAGCTATGTATGTGACATTTTCTGCATGTATGCAAACACAAGTGCATACAAGAAGAGTATATATAAACACAGAGCTTTCAGAAGTAACTACCGATAGAGGTGCTGCAATGTCTGCAGCTTTTTTTTTTTTTTTTAGGAGTCTTGATTTT
>NW_010407441.1:6233-11994 GCF_000710305.1 Buceros rhinoceros silvestris | reverse complement strand
ACTACCCATAGAGGTTCTGCAATTTTTGCAGCTTTTTTTTTTTTTTTTTAGGAGTCTTGATTTTAGAGAGTGTTGTTAGGCAGTCTGCTTTGACTAGGAGATTTCAGGTTGGTTTTGTAAGCCCAGCATTGCGTGGGTGATACTTAGCACATCTGTCTGTGTGTACGCTGGGCTTCTTTTGCTTCACATATTTATGTGTATTATCTTTTTACTGGGTTTGTAGGCATAAAATGTGTATAATTGAGAATAACTCTGTCCCCTGCAAAGCAGGAAGTCAATGTGCAGTGTAGCAAACTCTATTAATAGTGCATCTTCAGACTAGTCAGGTGTCAAGAAATGGGGAATTTTATTTTTATTCTGAATGAAAGGTAATGGAAGGGCTAGATGGTGGCATCATGTACCAAGAGTGAAATGATGTCTCTGAAATCATGCAGGATATTGATTTTAAAGTCAGGAAATACAGTTAGTAATCCAGATGCTGGATTTTGCTTGTGCTAAAGGAATGTCGCTCTTTTCTGCTGAACACAAACCTCTTGGTCCCTTCATAGAAATAAAAGTAATGTAGTGAGAAAGTTAATTGATTGCTCGTTTTCTAGTTCATCATTGCTGACATCAGTTGGCACTGAGAAATCCTTTAGGAAACTCAGAGCGAAATTTCTCTTCCAAAGATGCTTAGAGATCAGATTAGATAAGATTTGAAGTTGACTTAGATAACACTAACGGTTTTCCTTTTATTTAAGTCTGGAGATGCCTGAATACCTGAATTTAATGCAGGCAGTAATACAAAGACGGACCTCAAGATATGAACGAGTTGGGAGTATTGTGTATCTTAACATCTACCCAGACATGCAGGAAACCGAGAGTGTCTGAGAGTAAAAACAGAGCCTCAATCATTTTAGCACTGATTTAGCTGAGGAGGAGAGAAATTTTTCTTACAGCAGGAAGCACTAGTATTCTTTGGGGAAAAGGCAGACCAGTTTTGCAAGAGATTAGTCTAGAACAGTGCTTGCCAGAAATGTCATTTACAGCAGCAGAAGGAAGTGGCAAAAGGGGATTTGACACCAGGAAAAGAATAGTCATTTCTGTCTTAGGATGTTGGGGTGTTGCAGAATGACCTGTGTGATATCAAACCTGCAGGCTGAATGATTGGAATAGCCAGATCAATTAAAGTGTGAGCAAGCTAGATTGCTTCCTTCCTAATCTTTGCTCTTGGGTCTGAATCCTTTCTTAGGTTATACGTGCTATATCCCCTGCTTTATTTTAGAATGTTGGTTTACATTTTCAAGAGTCTCAAAGTGTGTAAGTAAGAGGCAACAAAAGAAATATGTGTTATTCTGTTTTCTGTCCTTCAGAGTCTCACATGTGTAGACATACACCAGTTGAATATCTCCCAGTATGGTGACTTGGAAGACTTCCCTGCTGAAAACAATCTTTGACAAAAAGAGATTAGTTTTGCTCTTCCCCAAATGCAAATCAAACTGTCGAAAATGCGTGTCTGTCAATATGCATCTCTGTCAGGCTCATTTGTCAGCCAGGAGCTAGCTGGACTTACAGAAAGAGATTTCTGCAAGTCACATGAAGAAACTGGAATGCAGACAGTGTAAGATTCCAGAGATAGCTCAGGAAGTTGCTGTGTATGAACAGCGTAGTTTGTCTTGTTAATGGAACTGTAAGGAAAAGATGCAGAAAGAATCAGATGTTTAGAGTGACCATTTGGTAGAAGAAATGCAATGGCCCTGAGAAGACAGTCCTTTGGAGTGGATGAGGACTGATTATTTCAAAACAGTGGGCAACCAGTGACATTTGAGCCAAGGACTATTCATTAAGCCATCAGAAAAGAGTGCAGTAAGGCATACCTAGTGAGCAGATGTGGAAGGAAGGCGTTCCCACTGACATTTAGCTTCGATGGAAAAAACAGCAGTGAAAAGTGAAGAGGTGCAAGGTGTTAAGAGAGATTTGTTATGTCAAAGTATGGAAAATGTTATTTTTTGTTCTCTCCAAAAGCTGAATTGAAGAAGAGGAGAAGTGTGAAAAAGAAAGGCAGTACAGGAGACAGGCCTACGAACATCAGCAGATTAGAGGAGGCAGTAATGTCTTCAGTGCTTTTTCCTGTCTTAAAAATGAGGTGTCTACAGGTGTCAAGTTTAACCTTTTACACAGAACAGCTGTGACTTATAAAGATGGTAAAGAATAAGTGTTACAATGATGATTTCACAGTGGTTCATGGTATTAAGAAAGAGTTCTGTAGAAATGGAAGTATAGGTATTTGCTGTTTGCACGCCAAACCCAGTGATGCTGACTTTAAATGTTCTTCATAAGGCAAAGACAAACACTAGTCTCTTTCTTTTCAAAGGATGTGACCAACAGTGCAGCTTTTCAACAGATTGAAAAGCTCATCAACAATGTCATTGCTACCAAAGTGGGGGATATTCTTCCTTCATCACATTAAGGACACTGTATTTTATACTTTGGACTGCACATGAAGTCTTATATAGTTTACAGTTGAATAATGGAAAGTTTGTTGATATTAAAGGGTAATTTATGCTCGAAAAATATCTGTACCTACATTTATTTCTATTGCATTTGTGATTTCAGTTGTAAATATTGCCATCAGAGTAAGGCTAAGTTCCCAGAGATGACAGAGTTACCAGCTGAGGAGATGACAAGAGCAACAAAGAGAAAACAACTACTTGTCCTTAAGATTTAGGATCAGGTAAAGAATTTAGACTTTGAACACTGTCTTGTCAAGTCTGCTAATAAATGCATTTGAAGCTAGGTCAGGTATCTCTACATATCACTGTGTAGACATGGCCCTAGAAACAGGGAAGTCTTAAAATTTAAAGCTTAGAGCTTGTGACATGTTTATGTCTGTCAATAAGGAGTTATGGGCCATTATGAAATTATGTCTGTCTGCTTCTGAAATCAATTTCTCTTCATCAATAAATGTTCTAGTATCAGTCACTTAGTGAACCACTAATGTCAATAACCTTTATAGAGTTATTAAAGATAGATTAATGGCTTTGAATTCTGCATCAGACTAAGAATCACATGTGCTACTGCTATTGCAGTGTTAAGAACATGATAATCTGTCACGATTTTTTAAATGGTGCTCATCAAAATATGAAACTGAATATTTCACACAGTTTTGAACAGATACATAGCATGTTTTTAGTCTCTTTTCCTGTATTACTTGCTTAAAAAAAAAAACCCAAAAACCCATGAGCTTTTTTTTCTGCATGTCAGAGATTCTCCTCTTTAGGAAGTTTCCCCTTGTGCTCACTTAGCTTGTTTTATGAAGTGGGATTCCTTCTACTCCTCTCTCAGTGCCAAATTTCCTGATTAGTATAGCTCCAAGTGCCAGGAATAAAAACTTTCTGGGGCCTCATGTAGTTGGACAGGATCTCAAAAGTTGTGTGTCAGTGTGGCTCTGCAGTGACCCCTTGGTTTCAGTAAGGATTCAGTAAGGATGAGGACGTTATGGCGAGGTGCTGCCTGAGCACATCAGCCGTTACAGAGACCCCTACATTCTGGCAGTTGTCCTGCAGTCCTGCAAATTGCAGTTGTGGTTTGGGGACCGGTCTGAATGGAAATTCTGATCACAGGGAACATTTGTCTTATCATTCATGTACCTGAAGTTTCATGTGAAGAAAAGGATTTGCCTGTTAGTGTCCTACTTAGACTTGTAAGTAAACAAAATACTGTCTCAAAAGAAGGCTTGTAAAAACCTCAGATTGATACTAAATAAATACTTGATGGATAATTGAATGCACAATTTCTTTACCAGTTCTCCCTGAGCTGTTCATTCCTCTCTATTTTGGAAAAAATTCTAAGAAAAGTACAGAAACTTGAAAGTATATTTAGTAATATTTATGTGAATTTCATGACCTTAAGCCAAAGCTAATGACTGTGTAGGCAAGTGGTGAAAGGGATTAAAAGTACCTGATTTGAGGTTTGGTATTTGGTATGAACTTTGTTTTTTCTTAAACCAAGACTGATTGTGTGAAACAATACTAATGATAAATTACACAGTATTTCTTAGAAAGGGAGCGTAACCTTTCAAATCTTCAGGATTTCATAATCTTGATTATAAAGTCTTACACTCCATGAGGTCTAGCACTATTCTACAATCACAGTAAACTAAAGTCTTCCTAATTTTCTGTGTACGTGCTCACATTGCAATTAGTAACATCACAGAAGCATCAAGTAATATGGTGATTGGTGGACCACTGCAATACTTGGTGCCAAAGATGTTATCATACTGATCTCATGCTTTAAATTATATAGTGTTCCTGAGCTTCTTGAGCATGAAGATTCTTAGCTAGAATAAATTACAGCCAAATGCAAAATCACTCTCAGTCTGAGTGTCTGCTAAATTAATCACTGGAAAGAAAAAACCCCACAAACAACAAATAATCTTTAAAGGTATGGCAACTGTGGAATCTGGTGGAATTGGGAAATTGGGACAGCTTGAGTGAAACAAAAGAGACGGAAGTTGCTTTGACACATTTCAGGTCAACTGTTGGAAAACTTTGGAGGGAAATCAAACCCTCTATTCTAGCCTAATCAGATCAAACAAGGTCTTGCTTGTATCTATCTATCTGTCTGGCACATTTTGAAAATGGAATTAAAACAGCAAAAGAGAAATGCAATGACTATAATACAGGTATAAACACATGCACGTGGATGATAAGTTCTTTTCTGTAAGTATCCACATGATAAGCTAGCAAACATAGTAAAGCACGATTTTTTTTTTTGTTTTTGACTGATTCAGCCTCAACTGCTAATTATCTTCCTCAGTCACTATATTTGATGTACCAAAAAGTGATGAACGTGCTTAAAGAAAAAGTATTAAAAAAAAAAATCTGAGTTGAGGAGCCTGATTGCCTGTAATTATTTGCACAATCTGTCTTTGATGGCAATACAAAAGCAATTATATTTTAATCCATTTTAGTTAGTCAGAGGCTAATAGGGCTTGATTCAATAAGGAATAAAAGCATGTGCTTAATTTTAAGCATGTGATTAATCCTGCTTATGTATGTGCTTGAATTTAAATGTTTTGCAGGTTAGTGTCTACAGAAACTAGGCTGCATTATAGAAATACTGGAAAACACAAACAAAGCATGAAGGGACTGTGCGCTTGTTTGTTTTTATCCAAGTACCTTTGCTTTCTCTGAAACCTCCCTTCCTATGATCCTCCTAACACTTTCCTCCTCCAAACAGTGACAGAAAACCCCCAAACTTCATAAGAATGTGCCATGATAAAAAACCCAAGGTCATGTGTAACGCAAGTCAAATTCTTGCCATACTTTTGGCCTTACTACTTATAAGCAAACACATGACTATGCAGAGTTTATGTCAAAAGCGCCATTATATTTATTTTATGTGTGCTATTTCTGTATTAGGTAGATATTAGAAAATGATATGGATATATATCGTATCTTACATGTGCATTTCATATTTCATACTCAAAAAATTCAAGGGAGCAAGGCCATTTTATACTGGCCAAATCCTCCCCTGGATTACTGGCTTAAGAAGTAGCAGTTTTAGACTACATACTGAGAGTAATCAAGGTGACAAGGACAAGCTTTTAAAAAGACAGAGTAGTGAAAAGGATGACAAAGGGGCAGGGAAGAATAAGGAAGGTAGAAATGTTGGAAGAGAGATTTAGATAAAGTAAGGTGGAAAGAAAAGTAAATCATAAAAAGCTGTGAGCCCAAAATACTATCAAAAAAAGTGAGAATATTTGTGTAGTGGAGTAGGG